>NC_027754.1:36477712-36503184 GCF_000695525.1 Brassica oleracea var. oleracea | reverse complement strand
CGCTTTAGGCTCCTCTTGACCGAGTCTCTTAAGGTGTTAGCTCACTTTCTGTCGTGACCTCTGCTATGATGTCTCCCAGGTCCAGTCGTCAGCTCGGCTTTCAGCTCCCTTTGTTATGATGGTCTTATCGCAACCCATATGCTAGCTCACGCTTATCGGTACCTCACCTGGGGGTCATATTCGGGTCCAACACTCCTTGTAATTGGGTAAAATGCAACTTTGATTATAGCTCTGGTTCTAATAACATTGCTGATGGGATTGGATGGATTTTAAGAGATCATAATGGAGTTTTTTTGGGAGCCGGAAATGCTAAAATTGGAAAAGTTCAATCATCCCTTATAGGTGAGACCATGAGTTTTCTGTTTGCTCTGCAACAAATATGAGTTCGTGGTTGGAGAATATTATGGTTTGAAGCCGATAATCAAGAACTTTGTCTTATTATTAACCAAGTGAAGGAACATATTGATTTGGGGAACTACTTATGTGATATAAGGTATTGGATGACTTTGTTACTAGAGTGTTCATTGGAGTATGTCAATCGCGAGAAGAATCAAACAGCGGATGTTGTGGCAAAACAAGTTAGTGATCATAATAGTTCTTTCATATTTTTTGATATTCCTCCTCATTGGTTGATTCAGTATTTGTATTCAACTTTTACAATTTAATTAATAAATTTCTTGTGATTAAAGAAAAAGAAAAAGAAGAGCGACCTTGAACGTGAGATGTTTCCTCTCTCTGTTTGACGCTTTAGAATGCATGACTAAACTAATCGTTTTTTTTCACACTTAAACACACCTTGGACACAAGTTGTATCACATGTTATCTCTTTCTAAAAGTATGATTTACTGGTAAAGATCTTGAAGCAAAGGCATAGAATGTTTTTAGTTTTAAAAGAAGTCTCTAATTTCCAAGCTTTGAGTGAGAAGGCTTTGGCTTTGCCGACAAATGATGTTGTATTTTATAATTGTTAAGTACATTATTATTGAACCGTCTATTGGTATCATTGGATAGCTAGACTTGTGATTGAATATTGATGAAAAATAGATTACTCTAATAAAAAAAATTATAGAAATCGAAATAATTTGACCAAAAACAAAAAAAGAAAGCGAAATAATTAAGGGGTTGAAGTCCACAGGCTGGATTGGATGGACGTTGAATGGATTGCTTCATTTAAAAATCTTCAGAGACTATAATTAAAAAAAAAATTTATCTTTAATCTTTCTTTTGGACTTTGCTTTGCTGTGAAACCCATCTCCCAAAGTTTGCTCCTTTCGCAGGGAAGGAGGAAGAAGAAAGAAGAAAGAAGAAAGAAGAAAGAAGGAAGGCTTATCAAAACCCTCAATCTCAAAATCCACAATAAATCTGCTCTCTTCCCCAAATTAGGGTTCTTTTTCTATTTCTTTGCTTCGTTACTACGGCTACATTGCTCTCATCTTCCTTCCTTCCTTTCTTCCTTCCCGATTACGAATCGTGGTCTCTCAATTCTGGGTTTGCGTCATTTCCCCCATCTTCGATTCATACTTGCTGTAAAGCTTCCAACTTTATATTGGGTTCTTGTTCTGCTTTCAAAGGTTTCAACTTTTTTTTTCTCCCTTTTTGTTTGATTACAGAGTTTGTTCATTTTGTTGATTCCTTTTGTTTATTTGTTTTGCAGGAATGGCGGATTTGGTACCGTTTTATCTCAACATCGTGGCGTTTCTATGTACCGTTGGAGCCATTGCCTTGGCAATATTCCACATCTACAGGCACCTTCTCAATTACACGGAGCCTACTTATCAGAGATACATCGTTCGCATCATCTTCATGGTCCCGGTTAGTCTTCTCACCCATCTCTATAACCTCTTGACGTTGTTTAAGTCCCCTGACATGTTTTTCTTGATTGTTTTCTCTTGCCAGGTTTATGCCTTCATGTCATTCTTGTCTCTTGTGCTACCTACATGCTCCATCTATTTTGATTCCATACGAGAAGTGTGAGTACGCCTAAGTACTCAACCAACTCTGTAACCCATGTTAAGTTTGACTCTAATGGCTAACTTTTGGTGTTTTTCAGTTATGAGGCATGGGTCATTTACAACTTCTTATCTCTGTGTTTGGCGTGGGTTGGAGGTCCAGGAGCTGTCGTGCTTAGTTTGAGCGGTCGCTCTCTTAAACCATCATGGTGTCTCATGACTTGTTGCTTTCCGCCATTAACATTGGATGGGTAAGTAGTTAAGTTCTTTCTACTCATCAAGATTGAGCAGTGGTTACATAGTCACGTTAATAGCCATTATGAGTGTTGTCCTTAAAGACAACCATTAGCTTACACAAACATTAAACAGTCTGTTTGGATGTCTCTGTCTCATGCTGTTTTCTTATGCGCCATGGTATTTTTCTATGCAGGCGTTTTATTCGACGGTGCAAGCAAGGCTGTCTACAATTTGTAATCCTAAAGCCTATCCTAGTGGCTGTCACACTTGTGCTTTACGCAAAAGGGAAGTACAAGGATGGAAACTTCAACCCTGATCAAGCATATCTCTACCTTACCATCATCTACACCATATCCTACACAGTTGCTTTGTACGCACTTGTGCTGTTCTACATGGCCTGCAGAGATCTCCTTCAGCCATTCAATCCAGTCCCAAAGTTTGTGATCATCAAGTCTGTTGTCTTTCTAACCTATTGGCAGGTAAAACTTGCGTTCTAACTTTTGCTATCTTCCGCATATAGTTTGCTTTGTTTCTCTAATTGTGTTATATGACTCTCTTCCTTTGAACAGGGCGTTCTTGTCTTTCTTGCTGCAAAATCTGGATTCATACAAACCGCAGAGGAAGCAGCTCACTTTCAAAATTTCATAATATGCGTCGAGATGCTTATTGCTGCAGCATGCCATTTCTATGCCTTTCCATACAAGGAGTATGCTGGTGCCAATGTTGGTGGAGCCGGAAGCTTCTCAGGGAGCCTATCACATGCTGTGAAGCTAAATGATTTCTACCATGACACTGTCCACCAGGTAAGTAATTTATCTTGTTTTAAATGATTACGTTTTCATTTTGTGCTTTCTGATGATGATTGGTTGTTATTGCAGTTTGCTCCGACTTATCACGATTATGTACTCTATAACCATACCGATGGTGGAGACGAGGGGGCAAAGAAGTACCGGTCTAGAACCTTTGTGCCGACTGGGCAAGAGATGGAGGCGATGAGAAAGAACCAAACCGTGTATGCAAACAAGATAGATGGTGTTTCGGTCTCGAGTAGTCTATCTTCTTCAGTGGGGAGCTCACCGAAAAGCTCCAGCGTAACATCTGACCCTGCTGCGAAATCTTCGTTGCTTGTTGATGGATTGGATTCTCTTGATACAATGTATGATATGTCGCTCATTGACATTGATATATCTAGTTTCCCCAGCAACGTCCCCTCAGCAAGTGAAAGTGGGGCCTAGATAGAAGCAGAAAGAAGAAGATGTAGAAAGCTGGATTCAGATGAATCTTCTGAGGTGTGTTCTTAGTTGGAAGATGTTAGTAGGGAACTTGAGGAAAGCTTGTAAACCCGTTTGCCTTGAGCTCTTGTAGCTTTATGTGATGAGTCTTCTACTAAGCATGTTTCTTGTCCTTGCCTGCTGTGTAGATATACTAGGGCTTGAAACTTGTCTTTAATTGCTTCTCAAGCTTGTGAATTGTTTAGCAGCTGAGTAACATGCTTCGAATATACATGTAACTAGATGAGTTTGGAGCATCTTTAAAAGTCTGTCTACATGTTGTGTGTTCTTGGCATTTTAAATTTGAGAGCATGGTAATAAACAACAAAGTTCTTGACACTCCTTGACGGCTAAAGGCTACGGAGCAGATGAGGAACTTGTGTACCTGACTTAAACTTGTGACATTATTGCATAAGAGATGTCTTGGTCTTAGGATGGTTGGTATTTGACAAAAATAAATGCAAAGGAGTTAGGCATATCCTTTCTATAATTCCCGATGTCACATCTTCACAAACCTAACTTACACTTACTATGCTCCACCAAACATAAACTATTTCATCTTCTTGTGTGACCACAAAAAGTTAAAAGGAGTTATATCAAAATTAGTAGTATTTGTATAGTAGAATTTTTTTATGAGCACATCTTTTTATATTGTCACTCTTTTTATAAAAAGTAATCTATACCAACAAAAAGGGTACATTCTCTTAAAATTCTCTGAACTATTTGTCTTGGATGATACGTATTATTTTCACGTTTTCCACTACTAGAAAATGTCTTCTGATTCAATGAATGTGTATCTTCTAAGCTATAGTACTAGTAATTAGTTTTATTGTTTTCGATAAAGTGACCTCATAAACGGAGTAATTTCGATTTATAACCCACCAAACAAGTACTACATTCATTCATTCACTGCTTTTATTTTGATGTTAGTTAATAAATACTTAGTGGAATGTTGTTGGTCAACGGGGGAAACGTTAAATTAAAGTCTCACCAGACTTTTGGATGGATTAACGAGGACAAAAGACTTAGCGAGGTAAACACACATACGTTTGCGCCAATAAAGAACACAGTGCGTAACACATGATAAAAGCAAAATACTAACGCGACTGCGTTTGCGTTCAATAAACCCTTTACTTTAAGGGCTCCGTTTCCAAACTTGGAAGGAAACATAACGATCCCTAAAAAGAAAAAAAAAATAACCATTCCTCAGCCTCCACTGAATATGAGTGAGAAGCTCGTTTTCAGAAGCGGTGGCGGCGACCGGTACTGCCGTGGAGAGTATCTGGAGAAGAGACAGGTGTTTCTCAGGAGCTACCAGTTCTCCAGGAAACAGAGCTTCAGGGAGAAGGTTACTAGATCTGTAAGAAGAGTGAAGAGGTTTGTGTGGTCACAGCTGAGATCAACGAGGAAGTTGAAACGCGTTTTCTGGTCTCGACTCAGATCGGCGTTTCTCTACCGCCGCAGACGCTTTTTCCGTCTCCTTCATTTGCACCAAGACGAGCCTTCTTACAACTGCTTCTAAAAGGTTTTAGAGAGATTTGGGAAACGCTTGAGTCAGTGTGTTTGTTCCTGTCTTTGATTATGTTTTTTTTTTTGCTTTTGGTCAAATGAATCATTGTATAATCTCCGTTAATCAGATTGATTAGTAAGCTTAATTGAAGTTTAGATATTATCATTATTTTCTTTAATCAAATTTGGTTTTCTGGAATGGGGAAAAGTCAACATAAGGTTTATTGTGTGAGTGTGTACGGAGAGAATCATGCAAGAAACGTGAACTCGGCGTTGAATCACAGCACATTTTAAGACGAGAAGTCAGAGAGTGGTTCCTCTTTGCGTGTCCCTTGGTCAGCAAGTTCACAGCTGCGTTTTCCTTCTAATGGGCCTCAGTCTTAAGCAAAATAAGCCAGTGTTGGGCCCATAACATATAGCGAAAATGTAACAAGGTCTTTCACATGTGGCCCCAACTGTTAAATATCTTTTTCAAACATCTCATGACAAAATGCTAGCATCTAGTAAACTTTGTTGCAGTAAACTTATTTTTTTGAAACATTTTTTTGGGTAAAATATTAAATATTATTACCAGATTTTCAATTTGAAACGGAAGTTACTAGGAGAGATGCAAAAAATAATCTAAACAAAGAATTAAACAGTGACAAATACTAACATGAAAAAACGAGAGAACAAGGCAAAAAACTGGATACCAACGAAGCAGTGAAAAGGGCCTACGCTTCGGAACATTTTCTTGAACCATATACAAAAATGACTATAAGAAATAAACATAGGAGACTTTTGTCTTTCTCATTTGATCCTCTCTTCTATTCATGTGTTCCAAATGATTAGTTAGTGGCTTATCTTCTCCTTTATCTATTATTTAAGATATAAAACTTATTTAAGATTTAATCATTGCACATGGCTCTCTATTTTCCTATTCACTATGACACCAATTCTTAATATTTTTCTCTGTTTTCTTTTGGTATGTGACAGCCATAGATAGACACATAGGTCAAATACATGGCAGCTGCATGCAGTCTCTCTCTGACTTGTGTGGTTAAACAAGAACTGAACAAAACTCAGAAGATTTGGGGATTTGTAGTGTTTAATAAATACAAAAGAAAGAATATAGCCATGTGCTTTCAGAATCTTTCCCTCACTCTCTTTATCATTAAATGGAGCCCCTTAATTTCTCTCATCGATCATCATCAAACTGATCCTTGTTTGTTTCTCTTTTGATTCACTTGTCACTTGAGTGTTTTCTTAGTTTTAGAGCTACTTTCAGACCACTTCATCAACAAAATCTTTGAAAACATCTTTTCCTTGTTTTGTATCTTCAAGACAAAACAATAACTAGCTCAAGATGCTGCGGATTCTTGGTAAGTACCGGTCAAGATCATCGTGCCAGTACCAAAAGCTAAGTCATCATCACGAGAAGGTCACGACAAAACATAACTTGGGGAAGAAGCTTGAAGGTAGGTCAAAAAGGTTTAGACTAAACCGACCAAGGAGGCTGGTTCTTAAGGCACTGGTTTTACCACGAAGGATCTTGAGCATTTACGCGCGCATCACAGATAAAATGAACAGAGAAGGTTTCTATCCCAGTCTCATTGTCTCTTCTCACTGGGGATTCCCTATTGTATTAGAGAAAAAGCTTATATTTTGACGTTTGTGACTTCATATAGACAAAGAGAGATCAAAAACAGAGGAATGAAACTGTAACCAAATACTACTCGTGATGTTTATATGTTTGTGTCTGTTGCCTGATAATAAAACGACTTTACATTACTCATGTTTGATTCACAAGCTAGCTACACATATCCCCCCCCCCCCCCTATACACACACATTATATTTGATACATTTTACACAAATCTTTATTAGTAAGGTAAGTGTGTATCAAAGTTATCTTTTCACTGAGTTTATGTATATCCTCCCTTTTTGAATATATATTTTTGAAAGCTTCACACTCAATAGAGCTTTAATCTCTTTAAGACATGCGAATGCGCCATGTTAACTGCAATGGCCAGTGAAACTCGAACTCGAGTTCCAAGTACATTATAAAGCATTTGTCTGGGATTAGTTGTTGACAATACACGAGATAGACTAGTAAACCCACTAAAACATACTATTATTTAATATAATTGCTTGAGATTAAGCGTGACAGATAAAGCATCAATTAAGGGAGAGCAAAAAGACAAGAAAAGAGATAACATGAAAAAGGAGATGACCACTTTACAGAACATAAAAGACTTTACAAAACAGAATGTGATGATACCTCGTTTTTAAATATGTGCTATAGTGAGAAGCAACACATTTAAAGATGGAAGCATGTCTGTAAAGTAACACTTTGAGAGAACCAAAAAGTATCATTATAAAGCTGTAAAAGGGCTGGTGAAAGACATTCTTGTAGAGAAGCTGATGTGACAAGAAGAAACTATTTTTCAGAAGGAGAAGGTTATATGAGGAGTTTGGTGTGTAAGAAGATGTGGTGGGTTGTACATCGAAGGACCAACAAGAGGAACTTACACCGTGGTTGTGAGGTATATCTAGCAAAAACCTGATATTAAGATACATATATAATAAGTATTAGACATGAAATTCTCTAAAAAAGGTGTTGTAACTTAACAGAACAAGAGCATATGTGACTTGGGGAAAGACTTGGATGAGATACTAAAGGGGAGGCTAGAGACGATAGAGGAGGAACCAGAAGCAGAAGAGCGAGAGCGGTTAGGAGAATCGCAGAAGCCAATGTTGGTTAAGGCTAAGATGAAAGTGGAGAAGGGCAAGACAATAGTAAAAGCTAAAATGAAAAGTGGGAAAGTGTTTTACATGTTGTGTATTATTGGCTTAGCCTCTAGACGAGGTTTGAATGATCTTGTTCTTCACTAAAACCTTCTCAACTCCTAATTTTCTTCTTCAGATTCCTTTTTTTTTTCTTTACTTGACTGTGGATGTATATATAGGTGAGTGTGTATTTTTATCTGCTATATACTGGTTGTGTAATGCAGTTTTATGTTTGTTTATGTTTTGTTTCTTTATTTCTCTGGTAGAGTATTCTTTTATGTAGCTCAATACATAGTATTTGGTGCAACTCAAGCTGAGGATTTGATTTGTTAGCTTATTCCTATAAGAGTTTATATATATGTAAAAAATACAACTGTAACTAGTTGTAACCTAGTAACTTGTATTAACCTATAGTACCGCTCTGTATTCTATATATTATATTAACCTAGTACTCATCTGTATTCTATATATTGTATCCATTCTACTCTAATAAAACAGAGCCTGATCTACGAAATCCAACTTGATTGTAACCGATCTACCTAAAATTGGTCCATAGATCCTTATCAAAGAACTATTATCTTGATGAAACATATTAGAAACAATGTTCCACTTCATAAGTTTGAAAAAAATCTTAACAATAAAAAAATAGTTAATTTAGCTATTACCAATTGATTTTAAGTTCTAAATCCATCTAATTTAATATCGATCATGATCACCACGAGTATTCTTGTCACACATACTAAATGAAATAGAAAGTTGAAGTCACAAATCAACCATGCATCAACTAATCACCACGAGGCTTATACCTGTTTAGTATTAACTTCCAAAACTCATGAACTTCTGAGTTTCTCACATAGTATATAAGTTTGTTTTTAAAAGTCTTATAATTGACATGAATGATGATTCTAATATCAGCTAGTACGAGATCTCTTTGCCTAATTATAGCTCCCTTTCTTTTCCTTTTTCTTACGGTTCTTGCCTCCACCGAGCCACCTCCGACTCCCATATTGAGACATGGCAACCAAAGCAGCGACCTAGTCTCCGCCATTGCCGACATGATTAGGGAATCTTACAACGGTTTTGGCACCCTACTCCTTCTCCATGTCCTCAACGATACAAATTTCTACAACAATCAAGAGATTACTTTCTTGATGCCTAGCGACGACCATCTTTCTCAAGCAGACATGAGCCAAGAGAGTCTTGAGACGTTTATCTTAAGACATACGATCCCTGCGTGGCTTATGATCAACCACTTGCTTCGTTTCCCAAACAAAACGCTTGTCCCTTGTAGCATCCCTGATAAAATGTTCGTTATCACAAAATCTGGTAGGTCGGGGGGACTATATGTGAACAATGCGAGGATCGTTTCTCCTAATATTTGTCGGAATTCTCGCGTAGCTTGCCACGGGGTCAGCAACGTTATTACATTCACCGAGGACTCCTTTTCTAAGGCAATATTATCACCTGCGTTATCATCAGTTCGTGAAAGAATCACTTCGTCTAGGCACTGAAGCTCTCTATCTTTAATTACCACACAAAATTTGTAGGGTTTGAGTATCTTCTAAAATTACTAAAAAAGTTGTAGATTTCTCAAAGTCAGTGTGGCCACTACTAAGAACATGATTAATCCGGTTTCTTAATTTAAAATTCTTAACTCATGATTTGACACAAAAAAAAATTTTATATATTTTTCGGCTAAAAATTGGTTCTTATATTTTTTATTTAACAGACGGTTCTTAGATTTTTTTCGTTAAAAACTAAGAAACGGTTTTTATCCGAATCTAAGAACCTCATCCTAAGAAACCATGCTGTTGCAAAATTATATTTCCAAAGAAAATGGCTGAATCACTTTCCTAAATCATTCAACCAACCAGCATATTAAAATGAATTTCTATAAAATCATTAATTAATTTCCCTAAGTAGTTGAAACAAAGCTGTCTACTTGTTGTTTTCTCAAACATTTTCACACTTTCACATAATACGATTATTTCATACATATGATTAAATAGAATACTATTAATAAATAGTAGAATATTAGTATATCTATATGTTACATATGAATCTGATGGATATAGAGATAAGGTGAAACAATAAAATTATTTTGTTTACCTCTCGATAAGTAGTGCAGCCTATAATCGAAAAGAGAAAATAAGAAAAACCGAATCTAATTACTTAATTAGTAAATTAATAAGCACGAGAGTAGTGGGTAGAAACAGAGAGCCAGCGAAGGTTTTTTGATTGAAAAAAAAAAAGTGTGGAAGCCGTGGAGGAGCATAAAAATAAATAAAAAATCAAACTCCTTTTCCTTCCTCAAACCACCAAATCGATCTTTACGGTCCAAAACGGCGTCTGGTTAATGCCTGGAAGCCGCGGGGAGATAACGGTGGATGATCAGAACGGAGTCGATAACGATCACAAGAGGAGGAAGAAGAAGAAGGAGGGAGGGGATGGAACTGAGACCGAGAATCAATTAGTAATGCCTTCAATTTCGAAACCCAGGAAGCGATTTATAGACAAATTCAGAAAGAGACCTAAATCACAAAATCAATCATCTTCATCTTCGTCTTCAAGGTCTGGGTCGCGTAAAGGAGGATGCTTTTCTTTGAGGAGACGTCGGAGGAGAACAGAGGAGGAGGAGGAGGAGGAGGCTTCTCCTTCTTCTCCAGTTTCTGATCCTAACGATGAATGCTTCACTCATGAGATGCTGCGTGTTATGTTGGAGACTAATGATTTCTGCTCTAATGAGTGTAATCCGCATCGGTGATTTTGTGTAAGTTTTGTTCATCGTGGGGAAGGGGGAATGATTCTTGTTATAGATTTTTTTTTTTTTTTTTTTTTTTTCTCAATCAATCTGTATAGAACTTTCTTCGTCTGGTTAAATCCATCAATGCCTATGATCATCATTTATCAGTATGGTAAAGCAATTGTGTATGGAATCTGATTCGTATAGCAGTGTGTGATTGGTTGATACGGTTTGGTTGAATTGAGTTATCTTTAGCTTTGTAAGAGATCAAAAGGTCAATGGATAAATTTTGATATGTCCATATTTAGTTTTGGATGGTTTTTTTGTCTTCTCTCTAGTCGTGCCAAACGGTAAGAACTCTATTTGAAGAAGTTCAGGTGCTCTGAGCCTTGGCTTATTATAGCCCAATGCAGCAAAAATATAGCTGATGCCTGTTGTTCTGACTTACAGATGTCTCAGCAGATTGTTATAGGGCATGGTAACTATGGTTGCGTATTTGGTTTAGTGAATCGAAGAAAGAAGAGTAGGTTTTTTGACATGTTATCATATCAGCAATTTTGCTCAATGGATGTGTCCAAAGCAGAATGACCATTCGCAAGAAGCAGCAGTTTTTTTGAGCAATTGCATTTTTAGGTGATTTTGCTGTATGAGTACCGTTAGCTAGCAAGTAGTCCCCATTTTTAAAGTTTATTGGAGCAGAGTTTGTTTGTCTTCATCTGTTTACTGTAACCTAATAGTGTAGAAACAGTGATAAATAAAACTAGTCATAACTAATAACCAAGGAAGTAGTGTTGTCATTGTCCAAATTGAGTACAGACTGATGCATATATATTTGCTTAAGCATCTTTGCTGGATACCATTAATATAGTTGGTGATACTGCTAAGAAAAGCACTGTTCTGCTCATGTAAGTACCTACAAATTTACGATGCTAGTAGACAGATAACCTGAGCATACTTTTGGATGGTACATCAGATCCTAATCACAAGACTTTTTTTGTCAATTGAAGACTTTATTCTACTTATCAATGCAAATCCCCAAGTTGGGATAAATTATGTAAAGGTGGATACTTTTATGGACTGTAGTGGGTAAAGTAGCAAATTGAGTCCAAGTGGCGTAAGAGCAGCTCCAAAGGTGTATCTAAAAGGATTAATGACGTGGTTCTACCTAATTAAATGATGAAAATTAAATCAGAAAGAAAAAAATTAGGTAGATATGGTTCTAAAATTGGAGGTTTTGGAACCACTTCTAAGCTAATATGTGTCAATGTCTGATTGGTTAAGTTTTTTTCAAAAAAAAAAAAAACCCAATTGTTCTCTCTCTCTCATTTCGCGGAAAAATTCCCAGCAAACTATCTATCTCTTTTCATGGCGGAATCACCAAAGTACATTGACCCCTATGAGTGCAGAGAAGCTGTAGCGATTTCGCCAAAACTCTCTCTCTCTCTTTTGTTCTGTTGAACCCGGGATTACAGAGAATCCCGCCCGTGTTTAAACCCTCCGACGAGCTCTCCGGCAGCCATGTACGGCGGAGGTGCGTTTCTTCTTCAAACCACGAATTCTCCTTCAAGCGAGTCCAATCGGTATACTCTTATACTCTCTCTCTCTATCTTCTGATTCTCTATCTCCCTAGGGTTTTAATCGAAATCCCAATTTTTCACAGGTCAGCAAATCAGCAGGTCCATTCGATGCACTAATCTGCGTCGGCCAATTCTTCCCCGATTCACTGGAGCTTTTAGACGAGTTTCTGGATTACGTCGAAGGCCGAGCTCAGGTCCTGATTCCTACTTACTTCACCGGAGACTACGGCGTCTCCGCCCCTAAAATCCTATCCGCGACCTCGAAGAAAACTGAGAATCAAGGGTTTAAGATGGACGGGCTCGTGGTGGCACACAACTTGTTTTGGTTAAGAGGAAGTGGGAAGTTCACTCTTCATGGTAACAGTGTTTTTCTGATATTGATTAAAGAATCAAATTTTGTTGTTTGTGAACGTTGTTGATATGATTTGGTTATGTGTTTTAGGTTTGTCTGTTGCTTACTTATCTGGTACGGAGTCATCTGATGGTCAGTTTGGGAAGTACAGTCAAGATGATGTTGATGCTCTTCGTGCTCTTGCTGATGATTCTGGAGTTGTTGATTTGTTTTTGACATATCCTTTTTTGAACTTTTGATGGATGGATTGGTTTCTTTATGTTCATGTTTTTAGTAATTGTTGGTCCTTAATTAGTTTATTTACTAATGAATGGCCTGTGGGAGTCACGAACAGAGCTGCGGAGTCTGATATTCCTGCAGAGGTTTCTGATTCGTCTTGTTGTGATTCCAATGTTTCTGAATTGGTGAAGGAAGTTAAACCTCGGTAAGTGTTTTTTTGGTTCTTGTATTGTTGTTACTGGGAGTTGTTGATAAGTTTGGAACTTATTTGTTGTTTATGTTTGTGTGTTTTGTTGCAGTTATCACATTGCAGGTTCGATGGGGGTGTTCTATGCCCGTGAACCTTACTTGAACGTTGATTCTAGTCATGTAACTCGCTTTCTTGGCCTTGCTCAAGTTGGAAACAAAAACAAACAGGTGTGTTCTTTGATAGTTACTCTTGTCCCAAGAGCTTGGTACTTATTGGTCACACCTAACACTCTTGGTAGTTAGCTTTAATTTACTTAAGTGCTCAATGCTTGGTAGAGTCTAGTATCCAAGTTTTCAAATTTTTGAAACTTAAAACTTTTTATTGGTTCTATCATTGGAAGATTTAAAACTAAACAAGTATCTAAACTTTTTAATTTGATTATTTTCAATTAACTTTAACCACCTGATAAACATAAGACACACGAAACTGACTTTAACCACCTGATAAACATAAGACACACGAAACTGACTTTAACCACCTGATAAACATAAGACACACGAAACTGGCTTTAACCACAATTCATATTGTAAACGAAGCGGATGGTTTCAAATGATGAAAATAGTTTGATGCACGAAATGTTTTTAAGGCTATACGTATTATATAAGTTGATAATATTAAAATATAACTAACACATTCATTCAACAAAAACAAGTTGTTAAATGTTGCAGAAACCACGAATATGAAGAACAAATTTAAACGATTGATCGACTAATAACTTATGAGAAAATATGAGAAAACGATTAGAACCGAAGCACTATAGAGGGTAAATACCGTAGAGAATGATGTCGACGGTTATGTTATGGACGGTGAAAGCGAGAGGGGAGAGACTGAAAATGACAAAACAAAAAGCAAACGGTATATAGATTGCGACTTGCGAATCCTTTTTTCGAAATATTTTATTCTTTACTTGGAAGTTGGCACTTGAAACAGAGCCAGTTATTACAAAAGTGGCCTGAACCAGATGTGCATAACGATATAGGCCGTTAGATCAGTATTTGACGGTTACGATCATCTTCTACTTTTTTGAGCGGGTGTATAACACCGGATTAGTTATTCTTCTCAAGGCACGGTTTACGTTCATGCAATTATCAAACCGGATAAGGCGATATACAATTATAACGTGGGTTAGAGCCACGTGGACAAATATTAGCAGCAGATTCTAGGAGTTATTACACTAAGAAACACTTTTTGACTTTCTATTACACTTAGAAACACTTCTTACATGTGACATACTTTGTTGTGGACCAGCGACAGACTGTGGACAATTTTCCCCTTAATGGAAACGACACTTGTGGATAGGTGATTTGTGGACGAGTGATGCGTGGTTGGATGATTTGTGGACGAGTGATGTGTGGAGGAGTGATGAGTAATGTGTGGACATGTAATGTTAATGTGTTTATAGTAGATAACATGGACAAACTCTCTGTTTTGATTCCATAAAACTATACAACAATACGTGGACATAGATTATGTTACTAAAATTATACCATAAAAAGTGGACATGAACTCTGTTATCTCCAAAACAAGCACTTGGCTTCTTCAGCCCAATTGATAAATTATCTGCAATTAAACTTCAATCAAGATGAGAAAGAGATGATATTGTGAGTATGAGCAGAGAGAAAATCGAAGAAGTGTTTACTTTCTGTCGGAGAGTAATAGATCTTGCATGTCAGAGATTTCCGATCTAAGAAATTTGCGCTTTGTCATGATGTGGATGGATGTAAATTTGATTAGAGTTGAATTTAGATCCTGAGATGATGAATGGAATCGAATGAATATTGTCCATGTCCACAACTAGTTTATAATTCTGTTTAGATGTCCACGTCCCCAACTAATTTATAATTCTGTTATCTTTGGGGTCCACGTCCACATTTAGTTTTGTTTACACATTATATATATAATATATATATATATATATATATATATATATATATGTGAAAATGAATCTTAAAAGATAGAGAATTTTATATATAGTTTAGTATGACAATTATTATTTTTTAATATATTTTTGAACTTGAGATAAAAGTAAATAAAAACATAAAGTACAATAAGAAAAATAATAAAATGAAATAAGAAGAGGAGATAGATTTTCTTTAGTTTGGGGTCATAAGAGCAGGTTCAATGGGGTATCTAAGAAGGATTAATGGCATGGTTCTATCTAATTAAATGCTGAAAATTAAATCAGAAAGAGAAAAATTAGGTAGATATGGTTCTAAAATTGGATATTTTGGAACCACTTCTAAGCTAATATGTGTCAATGTCTGATTGGTTAAGTTTTTTTTTTAAAAACCCACTTGTTCTCTCTCTCTCTCTCTGATTTCGTGAAAAATTTCCCAGCAAACTCTCTCTCTTTTCATGGCGGAATCACCAAAGTACATTGAGCCCTATGATTGCAGAGAAGCTGTAGCGATTTCGCCAAAACTCTCTCTCTCTTTCGTTCTGTTGAACCCGGGATTACAGAGAATCCCGCCCGTGTTTAAACCCTCCGACGGGCTCTCCGGCAGCCATGTACGGCGGAGGTGCGTTTCTTCTTCAAACCACGAATTCTCCTTCAAGCGAGTCCAATCGATATACTCTTATACTCTCACTCTCTCTATCTCCTGATTCTCTATCTCCCTAGGGTTTTAATCGAAATCCCAATTTTTCACAGGTCAGCAAATCAGCAGGTCCATTCGATGCACTAATCTGCGTCGGCCAATTCTTCCCCGATTCACCGGAGCTTCTAGGCGAGTTTCTGGATTACGTCGAAGGCCGAGCTCAGGTCCTGATTCCTACTTAGTTCACCGGAGACTACGGCGTCTCCGCCCCCAAAATCCTATCCGCGACCTCGAAGAAAACTGAGAATCAAGGGTTTAAGATGGACGGGCTCGTGGTGGCACACATCTTGTTTTGGTTAAGAGGAAGTGGGAAGTTCACTCTTCTTGGTAACAATGTTTTTCTGATATTGATTAAAGAATCAAATTTTGTTGTTTGTGAATGTTGCTGATATGATTTGGTTATGTGTTTTAGGTTTGTCTGTTTCTTACTTATCTGGTACGGAGTCATCTGATGGTCAGTTTGGGAAGTACAGTCAAGATGATGTTGATGCTCTTCGTGCTCTTGCTGATGATTCTGGAGTTGTTGATTTGTTTTTGACATATCCTTTTTTGAACTTTTGATGGATGGATTGGTTTCTTTATGTTCATGTTTTTAGTAATTGTTGGTCCTTAATTAGTTTATTTACTAATGAATGGCCTGTGGGAGTCACGAACAGAGCTGCGGAGTCTGATATTCCTACAGAGGTTTCTGATTCGTCTTGTTGTGATTCCAATGTTTCTGAATTGGTGAAGGAAGTTAAACCTCGGTAAGTGTTTTTTTTGTTCTTGTATTGTTGTTACTGGGAGTTGTTGATAAGTTTGGAACTTATTTGTTGTTTATGTTTGTGTGTTTTGTTGCAGTTATCCCATTGCAGGTTCGATGGGGGGTGTTCTATGCCCGTGAACCTTACTTGAACGTTGATTCTAGTCATGTAACTCGCTTTCTTGGCCTTGCTCAAGTTGGAAACAAAAACAAACAGGTGTGTTCTTTGATAGTTACTCTTGTCCTAAGAGCTTGGTACTTATTGGTCACACCTAACACTCTTGGTAGTTAGCTTTAATTTACTTAAGTGCTCAATGCTCGGTAGAGTCTAGTATCTTGGTAGTTAGCTTTAATTAGGTTGTGATGCAAGTAATCTATTATTACAAGTTTTCAAATTTTTGAAACTTAGAACCTTTAATTGGTTCTATCATTGGAAGATATAAAACTAAACAAGTATCTAAACTTTTTTAATTTGATTATTTTCAATTAAAAATTTGTTTTAGAACTCTAAGACCATATCTATTGTTGGAGATGGTCTAAGAAAGGAAAAAACCTTGTGGTTTCTAAAAAAGTATTTCACCCAAAAAGTAATCATAAAAAAAACAAAAAATATGAAAGAGAATGTAGAAAAATTTAGAACAGCTTAT
Organism: Brassica oleracea var. oleracea; assembly: GCF_000695525.1. Lineage (NCBI taxonomy): Eukaryota > Viridiplantae > Streptophyta > Magnoliopsida > Brassicales > Brassicaceae > Brassica > Brassica oleracea. Next base: position 36,486,324 of record NC_027754.1, on the reverse strand, counting down.
TGTTTGAGAAACTATGAATAAAAGTTGAGAGATTAGCTTTACATTTGGTCCAGAAAAATAAAATTTAATTATAATTTAGTTACTTCTAAATATTAATAAAATAAAAAATTATTTTGGAAAACTTATGGTTGATGATGCTCTAAGAGTAACTTCATTGGCAAGTTTCTCAAATACATCTCTTTCCTTTTGTTGGTTCAACTCGATATCGCGTGATTACGCTGAGCCTCTCAACAAAGTGGCAACATATACTACAACTGTGAAAGAGGGCTCATCAGGGAAGCCCGTTGTTGTTGCTGCTGCACCACCAAGGTCCAAGGATCAAGAACGAGCTTTGAAACCAGTTAGAAAGGTACGGTTTGTATTGGATAATGATGAGGATTTAAGAGATATATGTTAAAGATACATGATGTACGTAGTGTTAGGATATATCTAGTTGGTTGAGAAGGTTGTATAAATAGTCTTATATTTATTTTACTAGGATAAGACCTGCGCCATGCGATAAATTTATATGAAAATTATTTAAAAAATATCGTATGGAAAAAAATTTATATTATTGATCGAATTAATATATTTGGCTCTTAAACAATTTTTTAAATTTTTTTTGTTAATTACATAATTTATTTACTAATGAACTGATCTCATTTTTAAAAATATTTTAGGTCAAAAAATTATTTATCGCATAAAAATCTAACGTTTAGGCCGTAGAATCTCATGTCTACTATTTGGTTACAATGAAACTATGTCAGCTCGGTTTTATATCATGATTTAGCAATTTAAAAGTTAATTATGGTTATGAGAAGTTTACGTTCACGTGCCAATCCTATCTTTCTTCAATATTTTTCTCTTTTTTGTGTCGTTTTCTTTATTGCTCGATATAAATATTGATTTTTGAGTTTATTCTCATTTCTTTCGGAGAATCAAGGGTTTAAGATGGACGGGCTTACTTATCTGGTACGGAGTCATCTGATGGTCAGTTTGGGAAGTACAGTCAAGATGATGTTGATGCTCTTCGTGCTCTTGCTGATGATTCTGGAGTTGTTGATTTGTTTTTGACATATCCTTTTTTGAACTTTTGATGGATGGATTGGTTTCTTTATGTTCATGTTTTTAGTAATTGTTGGTCCTTAATTAGTTTATTTACTAATGAATGGCCTGTGGGAGTCACGAACAGAGCTGCGGAGTCTGATATTCCTGCGGAGGTTTCTGATTCGTCTTGTTGTGAGTCCAATGTTTCTGAATTGGTGAAGGAAGTTAAACCTCGGTAAGTGTTTTTTTGGTTCTTGTATTGTTGTTACTGGGAGTTGTTGATAAGTTTGGAACTTATTTATTGTTTATGTTTGTGTGTTTTGTTGCAGTTATCCCATTGCAGGTTCGATGGGGGGTGTTCTATGCCCGTGAACCTTACTTGAACGTTGATTCTAGTCATGTAACTCGCTTTCTTGGCCTTGCTCAAGTTGGAAACAAAAACAAACAGGTGTGTTCTTTGATAGTTACTCTTGTCCTAAGAGCTTGGTACTTATTGGTCACACCTAACACTCTTGGTAGTTAGCTTTAATTTACTTAAGTGCTCAATGCTTGGTAGAGTCTAGTATCTTGGTAGTTAGCTTTAATTAGGTTGTGATGCAAGTAATCTATTATTACAAGTTTTCAAATTTTTGAAACTTAGAACCTTTAATTGGTTCTATCATTGGAAGATATAAAACTAAACAAGTATCTAAACTTTTTTAATTTGATTATTTTCAATTAAAAATTTGTTTTAGAACTCTAAGACCATATCTATTGTTGGAGATGGTCTAAGAAAGGAAAAAACCTTGTGGTTTCTAAAAAAGTATTTCACCCAAAAAGTAATCATAAAAAAAACAAAAAATATGAAAGAGAATGTAGAAAAATTTAGAACAGCTTATTGTTTGAGAAACTATGAATAAAAGTTGAGAGATTAGCTTTACATTTGGTCCAGAAAAATAAAATTTAATTATAATTTAGTTACTTCTAAATATTAATAAAATAAAAAATTATTTTGGAAAACTTATGGTTGATGATGCTCTAAGAGTAACTTCATTGGCAAGTTTCTCAAATACATCTCTTTCCTTTTGTTGGTTCAACTCGATATCGCGTGATTACGCTGAGCCTCTCAACAAAGTGGCAACATATACTACAACTGTGAAAGAGGGCTCATCAGGGAAGCCCGTTGTTGTTGCTGCTGCACCACCAAGGTCCAAGGATCAAGAACGAGCTTTGAAACCAGTTAGAAAGGTACGGTTTGTATTGGATAATGATGAGGATTTAAGAGATATATGTTAAAGATACATGATGTACGTAGTGTTAGGATATATCTAGTTGGTTGAGAAGGTTGTATAAATAGTCTTATATTTATTTTACTAGGATAAGACCTGCGCCATGCGATAAATTTATATGAAAATTATTTAAAAAATATCGTATGGAAAAAAATTTATATTATTGATCGAATTAATATATTTGGCTCTTAAACAATTTTTTAAATTTTTTTTGTTAATTACATAATTTATTTACTAATGAACTGATCTCATTTTTAAAAATATTTTAGGTCAAAAAATTATTTATCGCATAAAAATCTAACGTTTAGGCCGTAGAATCTCATGTCTACTATTTGGTTACAATGAAACTATGTCAGCTCGGTTTTATATCATGATTTAGCAATTTAAAAGTTAATTATGGTTATGAGAAGTTTACGTTCACGTGCCAATCCTATCTTTCTTCAATATTTTTCTCTTTTTTGTGTCGTTTTCTTTATTGCTCGATATAAATATTGATTTTTGAGTTTATTCTCATTTCTTTGTTTTATTTTGGTCTGAGATTTAGAAAATATTTAGGATTCAAAATTATTAAAGAGATACATACTTAGGTTAAGATTTGCGCCTTGTGCAGAATAAATACTTCTTTTAAATTGGCTTGCACATGTAAATCAAATAATCGGCTCTTGTTTATTTGCAATCATTTTAGAATAAATAAATCAAAACAATCAATCTTATCTATCGTATATGATATATAATTAAATTTAAACGATATGAAGTATGTATATTAACATAAACACCTATTAAAATAAAATTATTTATTTATATAATTTTATTATCATTGTATTTTATTATAGAAAAAAAATTAAACATTGATCACAAAATTTTATGTGAGACTTTTAATAGTTTTAATAATTTATACTCGTTTAGAAAAATTCAAAATACAACATATGCAAAAAATCTAAAATTTTTATATATGATCAATGTAATTGTGTAATTTATTTTAATAGTAAAGAATTAAACAAAAATTATAGAAAGCATACATATTATTAGCAAATCTTCATTATTTAAAATCATTAATTACTATACATATCATAATCACATTAGGTAATTCTGTAGGTTTTATTTAAAGAAATAATATATAATAAATAACCACCTTGATTTAGTTAATATCATATGAAAATCGAATTGGACCAACATGTTTTTCAATTTCAATGTGTGGATGACACTTAGAACTAATTAACTACCTAATTGATTGACACATAAGCAAGGAGTTTTTTTTAATTATTACAAAATCGAAGTTACATCTTTTTAAATGTTTCTCAATTAATATATAGGGAATTTTTATTTTTGGTCAAAAAATATATATCTATTCTATTAAAACACAAGTGTGGCCTATTGATGTTAGTTGACTCCAACAAATATTTTCCATGATACCTACCTTTTGATATGATAAATGTCTATAAGAAAAATACAAACTTTATACGATAACCACCCCATCAGTTAACCTAATAACCACCACATCAGTTCTCACCTAACTGCATCAATATATTTGGGCCATAAACATTTAATTTACAAAACCCATTAAAATTGAGCCATGGACTTTGATTTACATAATTCATTTATAATTGGTATACAAATTATTAAGTGTAATAATAATGTAATTATAATTATATACGAAATTAAATCATGTTTAATTTTTATTTTTATTTTATTGATTTAATCCATCTATTTAATTACTATTTTTTTACCAAACAAAACTATAACAATATTTTGTTATTTTTTAACAAAATAACAGTTTGAAAATAAAGTACCATATTAATGTGTTAAAGGCTATGGCACAAATGTATAATTTAACAATATAATAAATTCAATACAATTATACAAATACTTTACTAATCATTTTTTTAAATTACGCAAATACGTTTGTTGATAAAAACACAAGTATGATTACAAAAAATACATATATATTACAAGGAAAGAAACAAATATATAAATTTAATTTTAAATAATATATACAACACAAATAATATATCCGCCCTCCGAAGGTGGGTCACTCTCTAGTATAGTCTTATATTTATTCTATTTTTTTTTCTCACGACATTCTATTATTTACAGTTTGATCCAGAGCCAAGCGGTTATACATGGGACACGCTGAGGCTAAAGTGCTGAACAAGTATTTCAATGGAGCGCTGAACAAGTATTTTGCCGAGCGATATGATACGTTCCAGAGGATTTATCTAAGGGTCAGACTGGTTCAAACGCAGCGGTTGCAGTTGCGGTTGTGAGAGTTTACGGATGCGGGTGGTTGCGGTTTCTAGCGGTTTTAAGAGATTTGTACGACTGATTATGCGGTTAGAAATTGGTGTGTTTGCGGGATACTTACGACTGGTTAACTACCACATACATCAGCGGTTAAATAATAAATTAACAATATTTATATTTTATTTAATTATAAAATATCAAAAATCATAATATTATAATAAATATGAAATTTATATTTAGAAAGTTATAGTTTTAAATTTTTTAAAATTTTATAATAGTAATTAAAATATAATAGATATATTTTAGTATTTTTATAATTCCAATTTTAAATTTTTATTGAATATTTTTATTTTTGTATTTATATATTTAAAAAAAAAAAAAATTTATCCGCCCGCAACCACCCGCAACTGCAAACGCTAGCTGAAAGCAGTTTTTGATTTTAAGAGGTTTGGAGCGGTTTGAAGCGATTTGTAGCGGTTTGTATGATTGTTTTGAAACGCTGTCAACCGCTAACCGTAAAAGCTGCGTTCGCGGGTGGTAGCGGGAAAATAGTCAGGCTCTAAGTAGGAAGACCAGAGAATATGAAGAGTAAGGAAAGCTTTGGCGGCAAGAAACAACATGATTCAAAGGGTCGTTAAAGGGAAAGCAGAGACTCTGAGGGAAACAGCGTCTTTGCACAAGACTTGATAACTGTCCTTTAAATAATAAGGATGCTTCTTTCTAGTTTCCTTATGCTGAATATGTTGAATCTATGAGATGGTTACTTGTTTAGCATCATCTTCTATTTATCTTTTTTTTTTAAATCTTTGAGTTTCTGTAAACGTTGAGTTTCAATAAGATCAAACAGAGTTCTTAATTTACTTGTTATCTGGTGTTCTTAATCTCCAAGGGTCTGTGAAGACTACAAAGCTGAAGCTTAAATGGCTTCCCGAGACTAATGAATTGGTCATGTTCGTATAAAAAGATTTTTATTACATTATCACCAAGAATAAAAAAAGAAAAGAAAAATGTATTGTTTTTTCATTTCTTGGGTTGGTATCTGGACTTGATCCTCTTAACTTGTTTGGGTTTGAACTGGAATGACTTAACGAGAATGTCATCAGGGAGAGCTCCAAAAAGAGAGGACACTAGTGACTGTGTTCCAGGCAACTGGCTATCAAAAGCCGCTATTACAGAAGCAGGAGCCGACCTAGCTATGTTCTTCTGAAAATGGAGAAGTCCTTTGGGGAAAACGAAAACATCTCCTTTGTTGATGTACTTGTCGACGAGTTTTCCTGCGGTTGTTACGAAGCCTACGTGGAGCTGACCCTCTAGGACAAAGATGATCTCGGAAGCACGTGGGTGAACGTGCGGTGGGTTTAGGCCGTTTGGTGCGTAGTCAATGCGGGACATGGAGAGACCGAGAGTGTTGAGTCCTGGTAGCTTCTCCACGGTGGCTCCGGTTACAACGGCGCCGGTGCTTGTGTTTGAGGCGGCTGCGGCGGTGGCTAAGCCTTGAAAGAAAAAGTGTTCGGGTGTTACTTGTGTTGAGTCCTTGCATGTGTATCCATTGACCTTGACCGCTTCATTTGTCACAAAATGGAAAATTGAAAATGTTAAAAACTTAAAAAATGGAATTTCTCTTTTTTTTTGAAAAAAAAGGAAGCTCTTACCAAATCAAAAGATTTTTTTTTAATGAATAATTTTGAAATTAAAATTATATTGTTGGAAAAGAATGTTTGAAGATTCAATCCTATGTTTCCACACCTACGTTATGCTTCAATTATTGAATTCGTAATGTCTCAAATGTAACAACTTACGAACTAACTTCTTAAGATACATATACTATATTGATTTCAAAAACGTTGAGAAAAAACTAATTTCTAATAATAAACAAATGTATCATTTAAAGTGAACCCAGATAAAATTTTAGGAAGCTCTTGACTATGTGCTATAACAACTAACCATGCATCAACTTTAAAGATCTCATCCTCTATTCCTATGTAACTTCTTACGAAAATCACAGGTCAGTTAGATGGTCGGAAAATCAATTGGTGGCCCGAAAGATTCAATATATGGGATGGAAATTTCCAAATTATTCAAGATGGGCTACAGCCTTAATGATATAATTTCATGTTTGGTAGGATTTTTTTAAATAATATGTTGTGGAAAATGAAACACTAAAAGAATGGCTCGTTTTATATTCTAAGAAATATACTAAAACGTAATTATCACGAGACTTTTCGAAACATAAAACTGATTAGAACACAATCTATTATTTGAAGTATGTACCATTGGACAAATCAGCAACACAAACATCTTGAAGCATGTTGGACTCTGAAGCTACGGCCACGGCTGAGACCAACATGGTAACAATAACAACGAGACTGGTCGCAATAGACGCCATTATGTCTTTTTCTTCTGAAAAAGACTTAATTTGTTCTTGATGGATTTTATAAATTAAAGAATAAATTAACGAAGAGACTAGCTTTCAAACTGCGTCTTCTTATAAAATATTAAGAGGGTTTTAAGGTTTATTATTAGGCAAATTGTGAAAGGTGGGGTTAGGACTTAATATAGACAAGATTAGGTTTTAGGGTTTAATTGTTAGTTAATACTTAGGGCGGTTGTGATTAACAGGGTTTATTTATTGGATAACAGAGACATCTAATCTGACATCTATTAGGTTATGTAGTTAGGACCGTACGAGGAAACTCACCTAAAATAACTTATCTTCCTGGTAACTATGAAGGTTCCAGAACACCAAACTCAAATGATTACTTGCATCAAAAGATATAAAAAAGGTAACTGAAAGTTGACTATTTATTTCGTTTCTTAACAAAACTGATCGTTCTACCTTAATAATCAAACCGGGGAGATCATATGAATCACGGTCCGGTTTTCAGAAAATTCATATATGTCCGGACCATATCGAACCGGATTCTTGAGAAAGGCCGACAGTAGTGATGGCAATCAAGGACCTGGACCGCGGGCCTAGCCCGTAAAAGCTTGCTGCGGGGCGGGATTGGGCCTCCATTTGGTAAGCCCGCAAATTTGCGGGCCTCGCGGGACGGGTCGAAAGCGGGATGAGCTTAACCTGCGGGATTTTGAAGACCCGCAACCCTAAGCCCCCATTTCTACTTTCGCCTAAAACATTGAGAGAGAGAGAGAGAGAGAGAGAGAGAGAGAAGCTGATTCGATTTATGTAGCTCCGGTGATTGTGGTTTCAGGGTCGATGATGCTTCTGGTCTCCCAAGCGCCTTCAATCTGCACCGGTGGAGCTTCTTCGTGTCATCATAAAAAGTTTAAAAACTCACTTTCCACCGAAAAAGAAGATCTAGTTCCCGCCATGGGTTCTTCATAGTTTTGCCTATATATATTTGTTCACATTATCATACATTTTGGAGTTTTAGGTTTCAATATATCTTTAACTAACTTCTATTATTCTTATTTGCAGAAGATGAAGTTGATGGTGAAGAAGAGAAATTTTCATCTTTTTGTCGTTTGTTGGTGATAAAGATGAAGAACAAGAAGTGTGATTGGTGTTTTCTTTTTATTTATTTTTGGGATTAGCATCCTTGATTTGGTGTTGGTTTTATTTAATTTTGGATTCAGAAAACTAAAGCATCTATATATATAAAATTGGTTTTTTTCCTTCTTATGACATGTGGAAGGGGGATTTGTTGACATGTGTCCTCGTGTTTTTTTTTGTATTTAAATTCTTCTTCTTTTAAATTATTGCAATTTTCTCCATCAATTTCTAACTGTGTATTATCTAATCCTTCTCACACTTATTGGTCTCTAAAATTCAAGAAATAAATAAAATAATATAAATATATTTTAAATATTTAATTTATTCACACCTAAAAATAGCAAGACTTTTCATCATTTTATTATTTTTACTAATTTTTATTATTTCTTTTACAAATTATATTAATTTCACTATTAGTATCATAAGATAATCAAATTAAGAATAAGAAACTAGACAATCAACACATAAACTAAGAAAGCGGGCCAAAGGGAGAATAATAATCGAAAGGCCAAAGCCACCAAAAAGCAGGAAAATATATGCCTAAAACACCGGAATCACAACCAGTA
>NC_027754.1:36475220-36477076 GCF_000695525.1 Brassica oleracea var. oleracea | reverse complement strand
GGTGATGGTGAGAAGCACCGCACACCAGATTTGTAACGAAATACATAGACGGTGAGAACTCAAGTTTAAAATATGGGGAAAGGGCAAAAAACATCTTAAAAATTATAATTTTCAAAAATATGAAAAAAATATAATACAATTTTGACGATGAAACCGTTAATCTTAGAAACAACAAATGCGTAGATGCAAAGTTATTGAAATTCAATATTAGTTTACGTTAGAGACTCATTTGACTACTAACAAGTACTATACACACAACAACACATTATTTTAAAAAAAAAATATATTAACTTATTACCTACTACATAACAAACTAAAAACATCAAATAATGATCTTAACAAATAAAAACGATAACATAATTACATTATCCAAAAAAAAATCATGCTCTTAACAATAATAAAACAATATTCCGTGCGAAGCGCGGGGTGTACCCCATAGTTTGTTATGAACTTATGATTTATAATATTTGGATTCAACAACTAAAGTATTGTTTATTTTAAAAATGTTTGGAGTCTAACAAAAGTAAATAAACTAGTGTTTTGATCCAACTAAAATCTTCAACTAACAAGGGTTTTGCCATATCCAGTTCAATCCTCGACTAAACTCACTTACTGATGCGTTTCATGAAACTGATAAAGCGTCCTGAATCATGTCTTGAAGCGTTCATCAGCCATATGTTCGTTTGTAATTCTATGTCCCGCGGATCGATCCGCAAAGGCCTACATGTTTTGCGGTACGGGTTTGGTCAGCCATTTTGAGGACCGCAGCCCGCGCGGGCCTGACCCGCCATAACCCGCTCGAAGACGAACCCGCTGCGGTACTGGACGGGACGAGACGGATCAACCTGTTTGACATTCCTAGCCGACAGATACCGTGGCTGTTAAAATTTCATTGTCAAGTGCACAAAATTATAATATGTCAATGATTAGTACTATATAAAATAAAGGGCCAACTGCAAATTGATAAGACTGGGGATAAAATCTTTTTTTTTTTTTTTTGTCAACCTTTCTTTCATTGAAAGAAATCCAAAGAGGGAGAGATACAAGAAAGGTAAAAGCCCAAATCCCATACTATTACAAACTCTATTAAAATTAAGCCCATATAGTTGTCAAGCCTAATATATTGACTCGAAACCTAATCGTGTAACACGTAAAAGGCCACGCGTCTCCCTTCCAAGGACTTCCTAACATGCGTCCTTCCAGGTCACATTCCACTCGAGGTTCTGCAGACGTGTCTGCACGCGCCGCCGTAACAGATGGGAGACTGAGGAGTCGTTTCTATCGCCACCACCGATGCCGGTACTTGTCGCCGGCGTAGCTTTTGTCATGATTGATCTGCCTCAAGCTTTAACCTTAAAACTTGAATTCTCCCTGATTGCTTTTCACCTTAACCGACAGTACTCAAACAGAGAAGCCTTGATGCACCGGATTTTATATCTGAGGACGCTTAAATCGAGGTGTAGAAAGACTCTTTGCTGGACCGTCACAAGAACGCCAACTCTTCTGAACCTTCTCCAACAACGATTTGGAGCCTACTTCCGATCAGAGACGCTTCACAGAACACCACAAGTGGATATATCAAATAGCGAAGACTAATTCTCTTAGAAAGTGGTTAGAGTGAGCGGTGAAAAAGGCATTTGAACTGAGCATCACCGGAATAAGAATAGAGCTCAGAGCGAAAAGCAGATTTCAAACTTTATTCAGAATCAATCAAATCAAAAATAGATAGCGAGTGATGAACAAGTCTGATTTGATTGAAACTTTTACACTTCAAAATCGCCTTGCGAAGAAAAGATCCGCTAAAACGGAAACATAAAATCGATCTAATGATCGAAGATATTTTACATATCAAAAAA
>NC_027754.1:36464546-36475184 GCF_000695525.1 Brassica oleracea var. oleracea | reverse complement strand
ATCTTTCTAGAATGTTAAATATCAACCAAGTAACTGCTACCAAGAAAAACTGCAATTAAAAAAATGTACATATATTAATTAATATCTATATGCACAGCACACACACGTAACGCATACGTACAGAGAGATACGTATGTAGCTACAGTGAGTTAAAGATTGGGATTAAAAGACTCAGTCGAAGTCAAGTCGCTCTTCAAACTGTTACAAAGACGATTCTTATATTAAAAAGGAAGATGGTGAGAAATGAGAACAATTAGAGACAAAACTCTAACTGCTTCTGCTTCTGCTTCTGCTTCATCCATCTCTCTCTCTCTCTCTTTATATGTTTCTACCTTTTCTCTCCTCTATTCATTTCTAGATTCCATAATAATACATATTCTTCCCAGTAAACCTCAACCATGGTGGTCAAGGTAAGAACATGCTCATAGTACTAATACGAAAAAGATATTTGTATTTTTTTTTCTTCTCATGACACAACGGTTTTGAGCAGAAAGTTGAGATGAAAGTGGACATCAACTGCGGGAAATGCAAAAATGCAATCATGCAAGCTGTTGCAGAGATAGAAGGTATGCATTTTTATTATTATAAAAAAACATGTTACCAAATCCGCAGATATATAAGGTTTGTTGAAAAGCTAAAAGATTAAGAGATTTGAATGCAGGTGTGAATCAGGTTGTACTGGATGAAGAGAAGAGCTTGCTGACGGTGGTTGGCACGATGGATCCAATCTGCGTTGCAGAAAAGCTAAGGAAGATCAAACAGAAACCAGTAGTAGTCAACATTGGACCACCAAAACCTCCAGAGGCCAAAACAGTACCGCAGCCAGTATGTTGTAAGCCTTGCCCTCCGTATTGCCCTCCATACTACAACAACAACTGTGACATGGTAACAGTTAGTACCTATAGTAAGGGAAGCGGCTGCACCATTGTTTGAATCCTCCTCTTTCCATCTCTTTAGCCTTCATGTAAAAATCCTTCAGTTTGTAGCCAAGACAGACAGAACTTTATGTTATCATGTTTCATATATCTTTATGATGAATCTTTGTTATATTGGCACCTATCCATCTTTCTGACCCAACTCTTAATATCATTAGATAAGATCATCAGCCATAGTTTAACATGGAGCCTTGCTTTTACATCACATCGAGTTCTGATATTAGTAAGAGAATATCACAAGCTTTTTACAACTCACGATCATAAGTTGATAACTTCACATAAACCATATAGATGCAAATGAAGTCCAAACCTGGCTGGGTTTTCTACCACTGCGAAAGCAGAGTCTAACAATGATTACTGAAAAACAGAGAAAAGCAAAGAAGCAAACAGACCACTTAGACCTAGGAATAACAATCACTGTTTATTGATCTTCTCCCCCCCAGATCTTTGCAGCAGAAAACGAACTAACTTATACAATTTTGTTACAACTTGGATGGTGATTTACTTCTTCTTCCTCCCACCACCTCCCTTAGTTTTCTTATTTGCTGCTCCTTTAGCGTTACTCTCAGGGATTTCCTATTACCAAGTAAAGACAGTTCGTTAGTACCAAATGATCCGATGTAGGAACATGTGAAACACAAACTAGAGTGCTTACTGATCACAGGAATCTTAAGAATGGGAGGCTCTTAGTCTATATAAGGTGGTTTCAAGCTCAAAGCAGTATGCCTATCAATCATATAGCTAAATAGAACTACAAAAAAATATGGCAAACTGATTTTAAATGTTCACCATGATATTTAGAATCTTGTGCATATGCCAGCACCAGCCATTTGAACAGAGAGGTTGGAACCCGGGATTAGAGGGAACATCCTAAGGCTAACAATGTTATTGGAGGAGGTGTTACATCCAAAAGCATGCACAGAGGACATTTTATTGCTGATAGCTGGTTTATACTGCCGGAGTAAGCATTTGGTACCCTGTGATCCAGTATATTGAGGAATCACCTCAGAGACCAACTATGCATATAAAGTTTCCCTAAAGTGTGTAAAACGCACGTATATTATATAAATCAATCCACTTGTGGACATGTGTTAAGAGTTTGTGGCAGCTAGCAAATGAACATGGACACGATGGATTCATAATCACAAGATGCAGCCAGGGAGTACAAGTAGAAGAGAAGGAGCTTAAGAACTAATGGGTTCAACCATATATAAAAATTATAAGAGACAAACCTTTCTTTTAGCAGGCACGGATGAGCTAGCGACTGGCTTGAAAAATGACTCCAACCTGTGAAGCGTAGAAAGAAATGAGTGGAAGGAGAGGGACAAGCTTAAAATTATCACTAATTTTTCTGAAAGGTGCAAACCTTCCCTGGGATGACTTGTTCTTTGCAGATTTGATTTTCTCCACCGCCTGTATAATAAAATTAGATCAACCACGATATTTTGTGAGATGAATGTTTGCACATATATGTAAACACGGAACAAAGTAGGGTCACATACCTTGGTTACCCTATCTATGTTGAATCCATTTTCATTCACCAAAAACTGAACTATACCCTGGCAAAGGAGAATAGAAGAGGTAACTAAGAAAATGTCCTGATGAGATTTAAAAAAAAAATGTGTAGCGCAGAAAAGGGGGAACTAGGTTTCCTACCTCTTCATCTGGAGAGGTCCACTTGATATCGAGCTGCTCTTCATCAGTTAAGACATCAGGTTCTTTAAAAAGTTTACGAGCTTCATTATATGGCCATTCCTCGGGTATCTGATACCTATATAACATATCAAAACGGTGATAGGATGGATTAGTTTAGAATAGACTACAAACTGACACAATATGCTTTTCAGCAAAGACACAGGTGAAGTGCAACCAACTAGACTAAATTTGTAAGTTATAACATTCACTTATGTTGGTTGGAATGAACTCTTATATCATAAGTTCCATATGTCGTCAAGAAATCAAAGTACTATTTGATAGTTAAACAGAGTCAAACCTTTCTTTGTTTATATTTTCGAGTATTGTCTCAATAGAGCCATGCTGGCGAATGAGCTTTAGGGCAGTCTGCCCTCCGATACCTGAGGTACAAAATGCATATTAGGTCCCAACCTGCGTTCTACTTTTAACACAATGTTGATTTATTTCACCCACTGAAAGATTTGAAGAGATTAAAAAATCTCTAGATACCTCGGATGCTGTCACAATAGTCACATCCTGACAATATGCACAAATCGATGAACTGATCCATGGTAAGTTGAAGCTCTTCTAGAATCTGAAACAAGACCACAAGATCGGAGATTATACCATTAACATAACAAGTAGAAGAACGAATAGTGTGTGACAGAGAGGGAAACCTTGGCAATGTCAAATTCCATGACAGGGATCTTTCTGGAGCTAGGATCCATCAGGTGGCGAAGAAACTTAGGAGCTCCAAAAGTTAAGGAGTCCATATCTTCAGAAGCCACACCATACACCTAAACAGATAGAAGCAATCATAAGAAAACACTTCAGCTGATGTACCTTGTAAAACCTCCACTTAGACACTGGTCACTCTAAACTGTCAGTAAAACACCTGAAATGAGAACGGAGAAAAGAATACAGACCTTTCCTGCTTTGCAAAGTGCAGCACATTGCGCTTCTGCCTCGGAAGTGGCCTGTGTGGATAAAAAGGCATCAGTCTCTCGTTCGAAACTTTAGCTATTTAAATTATTAACATAATTAATAGTAGAGATTTATGCTCTGGGGGTTCTGCACATAAGTACCTCAACGACGGGGACCCCCATGAGTTTCAAGAGTCTTTTGCAGTCGTCATTGTGTTGCTTTGTCACCTGGAGAGAGATGTTATAGATGTATTATTTATAAGAGTACAAGATTCAGTTGCTTTGAATTGGATGATATTAAAGAGAGGAATGTAACGATTCAAAGATAGAAAAGGAATACCTTCACAGTTCGTTTGCTGTACTTCTCAATGTCCTCCTTGTTTCCTGCCTGCCAGCGTTAAATAGCTTCTAAAGTTACGCTCTTTCGATAGTAAAATAAAGCTAGACAAGAAACTCAAAGGGAAGTAAGAGTGACAAACCTCAATTGCACCACTCAAATCTGCAGTTGCGTCGGCTCTCTTGGAGTAACTGAATCAAGAGTAGAATGGATAATAAACCATAATGAACAGTAGTTTAAAAACTCATGTAAACATCAAATTTGATAGGAACAGGTACCGTTTGGCTAGTTCTTGTCTCTTTAACTCCGGGGGCTTTCCATCAAAAACATACCTGTAGCAAACATTTAGATCTCATTTAGTATTAGTCAAAGCCAAACCCAGCGGTACTACACACAGAAGAAAGTAAAAAAGAGAATGTGAGGGAGAAGAAGGTTTACACAGGCTTAATTCCAGCTTCGAGAAGACGAATGGTTCGATTAAACATCCCTTGCAAATGGCTACAAGCACCAAAAACAGAGACACGAAATCAACACTTAATAAACAAGTGCTAAGAAAGTAACATTAGACAGGAAAGATTCATAAAGACTACAAATGTGGAAACAGTAAGAGTTATAATTGCAAAACCTAGTGACTTCACCAGCTTCGTTGGTGAGCATCTCAGTCCCAGCTCTCCCCACCACAATCTGCACTCATTACAGGAATCACATTAACTACAGAAAGGTACTCTCTTTAAGTGATTTTAGTGCGAAATAAAGAAAGACAGGAACGAACAAGGAACTGGTAAATGCTCATGCTTGCATCAACAGCTATTTTCCGACCGAAGTAGCTCTCGAACTTCTGCTCTTTCATGGCGCTAGGCGCATTGTCGGCTAAAAGCTTCGTTAAACCCTAAAAAAAAAAGATTAACCATTTTAGATCGAATTCGCAAATTAAAAATTGAAACTTTGAGGTTAATCTTTCGATTCATAGTAGTAAACCCATCAGACCTTGATACCCATTGGCGATGGCAGCGAATTAGCGAGCGAAAGGTTTCTCCGGCGCCGATGAGCTTTGTTTTCCCGCCTCCTCGACACGTGTGGGCTCAATAGTCACTGGTTAGCTTTATGAGGGTTGATATTGTTGGGCCTGTTAACATAAATGAGCTCGTCGAGTAAATAGGCCCATGGGCTTTATTCGTATGTTAGTTTCTTCTTTTTGGTTCGGTGCAGATTGGTTTCATTCAGCTTTCAATTGCTGGTTCGGTTAGTTTGACTTATTTTGGAGGATGTACAAATTCAACTTTGATATTATTTAATTTTAAAATTTATACTCTTAAAATTATTAAATTTTTATAATTAATAATTATGTTTGTTCAATGAAAGTTCATTACATCAAATTGTTTTATAAAATCTGTGTCTGATACTGATAGTTCTATTTGGATTTAGAAATTCTGTTAACTTAATAAACCTTGAATTTCTTAGTGTAAATATTTGAATTAAAGATCCGTCTTCATGTGAAGATATTTTAGTTAAAAAAAAATTTTAGTTAAAATTTAAAACTTAGAAGCCAAATATATGTATGGGAAGATAGAGCAAACGAAAAATGTACTCGAGTTGCCAAAATAATAATCTATAAAAATGCGGGACGTTTCATTATTCGTGCATGGGAATCGTATGGGGCAGAGGGTAAAAACCAAAGAACGCAACGGTGATGCTACGTGATCTTTCATCGAGAGCCAATATATAATCATTGTGCATAGCATTTGTATCAGAAACGGTGGTGGTACGTGATCAGTTAAATTATATTTACTCCCTAACCTCACACCGACAAGATTTTATGGAGAAACGTTACATATTAATTACGCCCCACAGAAAAATACAAGGGGATAACGGTGCCCTTCAATTCATACACCAAAGTTCACAATTAAATCCTCAAACTTTAACTAAATATCATGTTTAACTTTCAATCTTTATATTTTCATTAGTCTTTAAAAAAACTCAAAACAAGTCACACATGTTGTACAAAGGTCTTTTTTTTATTTGAATAAATTTAACATCCTTTCAAAAAAAAAATAGTATTGTTACACAAATAGAGATTTACTTGGTTAGAGGCAGATATGTAACAAATCAAAAACACACAAAATCGTGTGAAAAATGAACAATATAGCCATAAGGATTAAAAGTTAAAAACTATTAAAACCAAGAAAGAAAGAAAGGAGTTATAATTTCTAAATGAAGGTGGAAATGTGACAAAATCCCAAAGATTGGGCTCATACGCAAATAAAATTAAAACAAAGGTCCTTCTTACAAAAATAAAAAGAAACAGAGTTGAGTGGAAGATAGCACCGTAGCGTCTGGGGGTGTTTGTTTTGTAATGGCGTAACATGTGCATCGGATTTATAAATCGCCCCACCACTTTCTTTCTCGTTCTCTCTCATCCATATAGTTTCAAATCGATTATACAATAAGACATTTATCATTATCATTATGTTTTTCACCCGTAAATTATGCATTCTTGGTTAGTCAAAGAGTTTTGGCTTTATTTTGGCCTACAATAATTAAAAATTTCCAATAAAGAGATCTGTTTTCATGTGAAGGATATTTTGAGGTAGAGAAAATAATGTGCCACTCTTTGACAAAATAGGGTTAGTGTGTATTAATTTGACATCCTTGGTTACTTCAGACTCAATCAAAACAATGATAGTATGTTTGAAATCTTAAAGAATGTTTTCAGAAATATAAATGAGTTAACGGCGGGCGTTACATGATTACCAATTCCGTAATTATCGCTCATGATTATGTAGTGCTTCTTGAGAATCATTAAGATAGATAGACAGGTAGGTGTGAAGGAAAAAAGTCATCTACATCCAACGCGTGATTTAGAAAATAATACCATCAAATTAAAGTAATTAAGCCTACTTATCTTATATGGTTTCATGTTATTTTTGATGTTTTCAAGTATGAACCAACATATAGTAAACAAAAAGATGGTATTCCTGTCTTAATACTTTGTGCAAAAAATATGATTATTATTTTATAAATTTTTGATTAATATAAGCAATTAATTAAGAAAACCAAGGTAATGAAGATTCCAAACGTGAATCCAGCCATTAAATGTTTTCTTGTACTATTTTTTTAAATCAGTCTTCTTCACTGACTTCTCCACTCTTCTGTTCTGTTCTGCTCTGTCTCTTTCTTCTTCTTACTCTCTATAAGCTGAAACAAAGATCTACTCTTTCACTAACACATGCAAGTTCTTGCGTTTGTCTGAACTTCATTTTTCTATTAAAAGCATTTGCGACTCTTGTAAAGAAAGAGTAAGAAGAATGAGGAACCTTTTCTTGTTAGGGGTTGTTCTGGTAACAGGACTGGTTCTAGGGACTGAGGCAAATGAGAATCTAGAGTTCAATGTCACTGAACTAGATCGCATTGAGGAATTAGAGTATGGTTTCTCCAAATCTAGCTCCAACTTCAACCCATTAATGGTTGGCCTCACACTTATCAGAGGAGCTGGCGCCAAAGGAGCTGGTATTCTCTCTCTCTGCTTTACTTCAATTCATTTTGTTTATCATATATTTAGTCCAATGGCATTCTCAGATTTAATCAGAGTTTCTTTTTTTTTTAACCAGAGTTTTATATTACATAAATTAAATGCAGATGCACTCATGTATCTAAGATAGTTAAATTTTACAGTAACTTGGTTTCTGATCTTGGAACGTGAGAGACACATTGTGTATGTGCATCTGAGAAACATAAAGTTACAAACAGAAGAGTGTTTTGAACCTATGATCTGAAATCTTTGTTTGTGTGTGTATAAATACAGTATGTTTGGATGGAACATTGCCTGGATATCACTTACATCGTGGACATGGATCCGGAGCAAATAGCTGGCTTATTCAACTAGAGGTTAGCAAATAAATATTTTGTTTGTACATTTAGATAAACTTTTGTCCTTTTTAAGTCTCTTTTTTAGTTTCAAAAAGTTTGATATGCGTGTGTTGGAAATTGAAAATGTGTGGAAAAAGGGAGGAGGATGGTGTGACAACATAAGGAACTGTGTATACCGAAAGAAGAGTCGTCGTGGTTCCTCTAACTACATGGAGAAACAGATTCAGTTTACAGGAATACTTAGCGACAAAGCTCAACAAAATCCAGGTCTCTTTCTTTTCGTTTTTTTTTTGTCTTTAGTGAAGAAACAACTAGCACTATTTGTTTTTTTCTAACCTTTTTTTTTGGTAATGTTCATTCAGATTTTTTCAACTGGAATAGAGTCAAGCTTCGTTACTGTGATGGTGGTTCTTTTAGTGGTGATAGTCAGAACAAGGTTTGTTTCAAGAAACATTGAACTTTGTCTTAGAGAGATCAGTACATTTCATTTTTAACATTTAAAATCTTTTTTTTTTTGCAGGCTGCACGGCTTCAGTTTAGAGGGGAACGGATATGGAGAGCAGCAATGGACGATTTGAAAGCCAAGGGAATGCGATACGCCAAACAGGTACGTTTTCACTTTGTACATCCTTTGCTCCTCTATAGTCTTTACATTGATCAAACATTCTTGTTACTACTCTTCAGGCACTTCTATCTGGATGCTCTGCTGGTGGTTTAGCAGTGATCTTACGCTGTGACGAGTTCAGAAACTTGTTTCCAGGATCTACCAGAATCAAGTGCTTAAGCGATGCTGGCTTGTTCTTAGACACGTAAGTTAATCCTCATGAATCTTTTATTCTTCTCCACAAAGTCAGCTTTGTATTCCATATTAAACCGCTTGTTTTTTTTTCTGTGGTTAAAAGACCTGATGTGTCCGGTGGCCACGCCATCAGGAAGTTATATAACGGCGTTGTGCAGTTGCAGGGAGTGAGGAACAATCTGCCACATATGTGCACTAACCATCTCAACCCAACTTCTGTATAACTCTTCCTCCTCTAGTCTAATCACTTCTCTTTTTGTATTATAAGCGCAAACTCGTAAACTATTGTATTATTTGATATGTGACAGTGTTTCTTCCCTCAAAACTTGATCAGTCAGATGAAAACTCCTCTTTTTATTGTCAATGCAGCATATGATATTTGGCAGGTAACGTTTCTTTTTCTTCATCTTCAAGATTGAAACTCATATGTTTAATGCTAACTGAGACTGATTTGTTTTTAAACAGATTCAAAGCAGTATAGCTCCAACAAGTGCAGACCCTCATGGGTATTGGCATGAATGCAGATTAAACCATGGAAGATGCAATGCAGCTCAGCTCCGGTTCTTGCAAGGTTCTAATCATTTAAAAAAAAATACATATCTTCTTTTAAATGAAAATGAAGTGACCTGACCAGTCTTATGTTTGTACTTTAACAACAGGGTTTAGAAATCAAATGTTGAGAGCCGTAACAGGATTCTCAAAGTCAAGAAAGAATGGGTTGTTTATAAACTCTTGTTTTGCTCATTGCCAAACCGAAAGGCAAGACACTTGGTTCGCTGATGATTCTCCTGTTATCCACAAAAAGGTTAGCAGCACTTCATGGGCTCTCACTACGTTTTTTTTGGTAATAATAATTGAATTGATAAACGTTTTTTGAAACTGCGTGTAGGCGGTGGCGATAGCTGTTGGAGATTGGTATTTTGATAGAGCAGAAGTGAAGCTGATAGATTGTCCGTACCCGTGTGATAGGAGCTGCCACAATCTTGTCTTCAGATGAATGAATGAATGAATGATCTTCTAATTTTTTTCTTCATATAAACGAAGTTAAAGTGAAAAGAAAAAAGTTTCATTTCTTTTATATTTCTTCTTGAGTTGTATCCTTTCCTACGTACCAGTTCTTCATTTGGAAAAAAAAGTTTTCCTCTTTTCTTAACTAGATTGAAATATTATGAAGGATTTTCCTTTTACATCAATGGTTCTGACTAGGCAATGGGGTTTTGGTTAGAATAGGCATGTGGTTTCGGTTAGCAAGGCCGGTTCCAGATACATGCGGGAGAAACATTTGTATCAGCCCATTAATTTTTGTAAAATATTATACATTGGTCGCATCGCCTCCAAATTATCCAATTTTTATTAAGATTAACATGGTTCTATTAATCTTAGACCCGGACATTAAAATGAAGTTTTGATTTAGTTTCCGGTAAATTTGAAATATTTAAGTTCTATCGAAATGCTGACAAAAAAAAGTACTATCGAAATAAACGAAACAAAATGTTGGTTACATTTGGTTTTGGTTAGTTGAGTTTTTATAATTTGTTGTCCAATGAACTGGGGTTTTTGGTTTTATGTTTCAAATTTGCATATTGGCTAAATCTGGTTAGTTCGATTTTCTGCTTGAATTATTTAGTATAAATCAGTATGATATGCATAGAAGAAAAAAAAACTAAAAATAGATTATATAACCGGCAACCAAATTAGTTTTGTAAAGTTACTAATCAATTCACAACCTACAATTGAACCAAAAACTTCAATTTAGTTCAGAACACTCAGAAGGGTTTATAACCACAATTCCGACCCAAGTGGGTTAGACAAAAATGCGAAGGTCAAAGCCCATACAAACAATTTTACATATATAAGGCCTATACTTAGAAGGAGCTAAACGGATAAAAGGACCAACTCAAAGATAAATTTTGGTTATTCTACTGCAACCAAAAAAATACGTAGAACTTTATGTTACTAAGTTTTAGAAAGAAAAAATTAGCTGGATCATTGATCATTTTTTCTCAGGATATGTATGTCAATCATTTTATTATACATAGAATAGTAGTCTCACGTTTTAAATATTAAGTTCTCTTGACTGGTTGATAATGCAACTTTATTGCC
>NC_027754.1:36444468-36464497 GCF_000695525.1 Brassica oleracea var. oleracea | reverse complement strand
TCTCTCGGTTTTTTTCTTACGTTATCGTTATCTCCATATGAAACGACAACGATCATTTCGGAAGATCTGATACAAAAGGCACCATACACACATATATATGCTATACATACATCATGCTCTTTTATTAAATACAAGTTGAGAAACTTAATAAAACAATGACCTTTTTTATTAAACAAAAACCGATCGAACAAAACAATAGATCAAATTATTGAAACTGATTCAATCACAGTCATCCAGAGAAGAAGATAAAAAGATGATGAGCTCAAACAAAGAAAGTATCTCGAGGAAGAAGATGATGAAAATTTTGTTATCTTCGTTAATATATCAATGTACTCTCACTTTATATATATATACAATGGTTAAGCTAAGGGAGACTTAAACCAAAGTAATCTAGATAGACTAAACCGGTAAATTAATTAACTATCTCAATACAAATGTGATACTTTGTGATTGTAATATAGATATGAAAGTTATGATTAAAGTATTGACAAAGATAGACGACCAAGCATAGAATGAAATGGTCCATGATGTAAAGGCTTCGTGAGAATATCAGCGAGTTGATTGCCTAAAGAAACATGGAGCGCCTTCAACTTCCCAGCTTTAATCTGATCATGTACAGTATGACAGTCTATGTCAATGTGCTTGGTTCGTTAGTGGAAGACATGATTCATCGCTATGTGAATCGCTGACTTGTTATCACAAAACAGTTTCACAATGCAAGTCAGTGGACGTGTAAGTCCTTGAGCAATTGTTGTAACCAAATGAGTTCACAAGTCACCAACGCCAAGCTTCTGTATTCAGCCTCTGTACTACTTCGACTCATCACAGATTGCTTCTTAGACTTCCAAGACACCAATGAGTTTCCAAGATAAACGCAAAATCCAGTCACAGAGCGACGAGTATCTTTGCACGCAGCCCAATCCACATAAGCAAACGCATTGAGGCATATCTCATTCTCAGAAGAATACATCAACCCTTGACCATGATTAGTCTTGATGTAACGTAGAACTTTATGCGCTGCCTGAAGACTGAGTTGATGGACGGCAAAAGTGATATCAGGTCGTGTTATGGTGAGGTAAAGTAGACGACCAATAAGCTCACGATACACCTTTGGTTGAGGCAAAGCAGTACCTAGATCCTTTGTAAGATGAAGGTTAGGATCCATAGGTATACTACTCAGCTTACACCCCAATAAACCAGAATCTTCCAAGAGGTTTAAAGCGTATTTCCGCTGGCTCACAGAGATACCAGCAGTAGAACGGGCGATCTCCAAGTCAAGGAAGAACCGTGCTGGTCCAAGATCTTTAATCTTGAAAGCAGATTGGAGCAGAGCCTTCAATGTATCAACAGCAAAGGGATCATTACTAGTAATGAGTATATCATCCACGTAAACAAGCACAACAAGATGTTGTCTACAGGAGATTGAACAAAATTAGCTCCCAAAAGAACATAAGAGAAACGCATGTACCACTGTCTAGAGAGGATATATGATATGGGGTTGTAAAGGGATGAGCCAACTCATGGTCTGAAAAAGATGAAAAAGGGACAAGAGAACAGTGATATTCAGATAGATAAGGCGGAGCTTTAGTATGTCGTTTTGGCCTAGCATTATTATCAAAAGGTAATTCTACATCCGTAGTACTATCAGTGGTATGAGTAGTACTAGTCGAAGTCCTAGCATGAGATGCAGATGTAGCAGGAAGAACAGATGCAGATGATGTCAATGGAACAGATGCATCAGAAAATAAATGCATAGTCTCAACAAAATGTAATGGAGGAAGCAGAGGCAAAATTGTATTGGAAAACATATCAACTACACTAGAAAGATGTTCACTGGCCTTAAAAGGGAACTCTCTTTCATGAAAAACCACAATGCATGGTTTTGATCTTGGAGAAAACTTGTTGCGCTCATGAACATTTGTAGAAACAAAGCACAAACAACCAAAACTCTTTAGTAATCTATAATCAGGAGTTTTACAAGTCAGCAACTCATATGGTGATTTGACCTCAAGTAAAGGTGATGGTAATCGATTAATCAAGAAAACAGTTGTGACAATGCAATCACTCCAATAGGCAAGAGGAATATTAGATTGGAACAAAAGAGACCTAGCAACGTTGAGTATATGTTGATGTTTGCGTTCAACAATCGAGTTTTGTTGGGAAGTGTATGCACAAGAGAATTTATGAAGCATTCCATGTTCTTTAAGTAATGCAGGAAATGCTAATTCTAGTGCATTATCTGAACGAATAGTTTTGATTTTAGAATTATACTGCGTCTGAACCATTTGAATAAACTAAGGAAAGATACGAGAAACATCACTTTAAAAAAAAAAAGATAAACCCATGTTACACGACTACATTCATCAACAAGAGTTAAAAAAATATTTGAAACCTTCTATAGATTCAACACTGAAAGGACCCCAAATATCCATGTGAACCAAATCAAATGGTTTCAAAGAAAGACTATTATGTGAAATGTAAGCTAAGCTTTTCTGTTTTACAAGAGAGCAAATAGTACAATGCTTATCTGTAGAAGACAATGAATTTATAACAGAAGAAAAAGAACTCAGTTTATGTTGAACTATTGCAGACGGATGACCTAAGCGCTGGTGCCACAAAGATCCATCATCAAGCAATGAGCCACAAAACAAATTTGTATGTGTAGAAGACGAAGGTGTATGCGATGTATGCTCAAGGTTGTACAGGTTATTTTAAAGTCTACCCCTCCCAATCATCAAGCCCCGAGAAAGTTCATGAATCAAACAACCATTTGGGAAGAAATGAGCTGGCACAGAAATGATCTTTAACCAAGCAACTAGCACTTATCAGGTTAAAATGAAAATCCGGAACATGCAAAACATTAATCAAAGTTAATGAATCATTAATGTGAATAGAACCAGTATGTTGTATGAGAACTTGAAGACCATTAGGCAAGGTGACATTAATACTAGACACAAAAATAACCTCTGAAAATAAAGCTAAGTCAGAACATACATGACTTGAAGCTTCACTATCTATAATCCAATCACCAGGGGATAGAAAAGAATGAAGAACGGAAAGGCAATGTTTTTAAAATGAAGGTTTTGATTATGATATGTAAGGCTAGTTGAGGGAAAAGAGAATGTACCAGAAGTTGACTGAGGAGCCATGAAACCATCTTTTGTGATCATAGAGCTAGAAGCTTGTGAGAAAGGAGTGTGAGTCTCTTGAACTCGAACTTGGGTATTAAACTGAGAAATCAGATGTTGTATTTATTGTGGCGTGAAACTCTGCAAATTGAGAGTACTGCCCCACCTCGTGACTGAAGGAGTTGGAGAAACATGAGAGGTAGCCACATCAAAATACACATTCGCAGTTGCAGTAGCAGCCTGAGAAAAACTCGGTTGAGACTGCTGCAATTTAGCCTGAGACGAAGTTTGTTGTACGCGTGATTTGTATGAATAGTTGGTCTTATATCCTGGTAAAAACCCATGAAGCTTGAAGCATTTCTGGATTGTATGAGCAATTTTTCCACAATGAGTACAAACTGGCTTCTGTGCATTCTTGAATGTGTTGTAAGCTGCAATATACGCCTCATTTGTTAACATCTGAGAAGCAGTTACATCAGGAGCCTTGACGTTAGGAGTTTTTAAGGCTCCTAAAACAAATGTTGTAGTATAAATGATTGTCGAACCAGTTCTAAGGGATATCAAAGCACCGAGAATGCAAGTACTCACTTAATCTAAGTGCAACCAATGAATTAGATGTGTTTTAAATTACTACTAATACTAGAAAGCAATTACAGAATGATACTTTCTTGACTAAGGGAAAGGAGAACTCATGGGCATAGGGATTAGACCTTGGGTGATCAAGTATCGAACTAAGGATGGCAAATGATCAATCAAACTATCGACCTTAAGCCTAGACACAATTCTAAGCAAGCTCTATGTCTAGATGAATGCTCATTTGCTAAAATATCTCAAACATCAAATGTCTTTGGTTGAATAATGTGAAAGCAATCATTACTAACAAGTCTATTAGCTATCTTAGCACCTTTAGCAACAAATATATTTGGCAAAGTGTACTAAAAGCCTATGAGAGTTGTCTCAGGCATTTCATCAAACACCTTTTGGGTGAGAAATGCCTATTGATCAACTTTTGAGTGGTCAACTCAGAAGATGCATTATGAATACTCTACTAGCAAGGAACAAGAATGATCTACACTAAAACATCCTAGAACTAACCTAATCACCCTTAATCTCCCTAACCCATGAATTCAAAAGGTGATTACTGATTCAAGAGATGAACTTTCCAAAGTTTTTTTCTTAAGAACAAAAGATAATTCTGCCTGGTCGCTACCAAAGGTACTTAAAACATAGGTTTTTGAAAAGTAAAAATGTGCATAATGAAATGACCAAAAGACCCTTAGAAAACATGAATTCGGCCAAACAAATAGACGCAGAGCGACCTCGGCACGTCGTTCCGGGCTTCGGGACCGACCTCAGTGGGTTGCTCTGAGGGGTCGCTCCGGCTCCATTGTGTTGTCGTCACGCGATAGAAATGCGAGCAACCTCGGGGTGTCACTCTGGCCAAGTCGCCCTGGGCTTCGGGAGCGACCTGGAGTGGTCGCTTTGGTAGGTCGCTCCGGGTCAGTTTTTGGCTTCCACCGGGATGAAATGGCGAGCGACTTCTCGGGATTGCTCCAGCGAGGTCGCTCTAAGAGGTAGTTTGGAGCGACCTCATGGCGTCGCTCCGTTATGCCGCTCCCATGCTCTGCTCGTCCAATGATCACCTAGAACACTTCTTTTGAGCTCCAAATGCACCCAAATGCCTCCAAGAACTCCATGTGGTACTCTAACACCTGATAAAGACTCATGTATGCAAAATGCAACCTAAACGTGGGTAAATCCTAGTCTATATGAAAAAAATGCACATGGGTGAATGGATAAGACAATAAAAATATGCAAGATATCAAGCCTGAGACACAGTCGTAGTCCGAAAGGCAACCCGATTAATCACAGAAGGAGGTTTGATCAATCTCTGGCGTTCATCTTGTGTTACTATATTGAAGGCTTCTTCAATGGTGGGAATCAGTTTGAGCATCAGGATATGGAGTCTTGTGTGCTCAAACGATTCATTTAACCCCATCAAAAATTTAGTAACACGACTGCGATGTTGCAACTTCTCCCATAAACGAGCTGCATCACACTCACACTTGCCACAAGTACACACAGACAAGTCTACATAATTGTGATGTTCTTCCCACAAAGTAACTAACTCTGTATAATACGTCGAAACATCCATTGAACCTTGCTCAATCTTTCTAAGTCTTTTCTCAATATCATAGACCCTAGGCGCATCATCTTGCTTCAATCTAGCTAGCAAATTGTTCCAGATACCCTCAACATTTGAAATGAACAAGAGACTCTCCCCAATCTTCTTGGATACAAAGTTCATAAGCCATGTTGCAACCATATCGTTGCAACAAGACCAAGCACCATAGTCACGATGAGTCAAGGAAGGTTTAGGGATAATACCATCGATGAACCCCCGCTTATTACAGACGTCGAGAGCCATACACACCGATTCGGTGCCAAGAATGAAAGTCTGAAGTTGTCGTCAATCGGTCAGTCAGAAGAGCAAGACTAGCATGATCGTTGCGACGAAGATGAAACGGATTATCATACTGATCCGTTGCGAAAAGAAACGGAGTCGGATTCGTGGAATGTGGAGTCGTCGTAGTACTCATGTTGATCCAAGAAGCGAAGATACAGATCTATCAATTGGAGATCTGGAGAACCAAAAAGAAGTATCAGAATACGAGCTGAACAAGAAAATCTAGAATCGCGACGAAGAGAAAGTTGAGAAGACTCGAGAATCGGGAAAGCGGAAAGCTCATATTGGATCGAATCGAAGCGGAAGATCAAATGGAAAGCTCTGATACCATATTGAAACTGATTCAATCACAATCATCCAGAGAAGAAGATTAAAGATGATGAGCTCAAATAAAAAAGTATCTCGAGGAAGAAAATGATAAAAAATTTGTTATCTTCTTTAATACATCAATGTACTCTCACTTTACCTGTATATACAATGGTTAAGCTAAAGAAAACTTAAACCAAAGTAATCTAGATAGACTAAACCGGTAAATTAATTAACTATCTCAATACAAATGTGATACTTTGTGATTGTAATATAGATATGAAAGTTATGATTAAAGTAGGCCTCAATTATTTTGGCTCACATGCAAATTATGAGGTGTAAGGATAAAAAATGCCTTTCTATTAGTCTTCAAAATACAAATGATCAACTCGTAAACGTTTGTTTGTTTTTTTGAAAATTCTAGAGGATCCTTTGTATTTATATTCTCATTCAACATTCAACTTTGGCGGAAATATTAAACTAGTAGTCATTCTTGGCTTTGTATAACATCGGGTTGTCTCTTTCAATAAATAAATATGAAATATATAAATTACTATCAAATGATAATGTCCCCATAATATTGGTTGATACACTATGTAATTCTATTAACACGGTAATGAGTTTTACTCAGTGAATATATCTACGATAATTGCTCAATATATCAATTAAGAAAGAAATAATCATCAACGAATTAGAATTAAAAGATAGCATCATAAACTTGAAAAATTAAAGGGTCGGACCGAAAATATAGGTATCAGACAGAGAGAAGCCATGTAGGCGTCTGTCCATCTAATAATAGCCGACAATATATGCAAGTCATTTTCATCTCTTCTTTTGATTTTGGCTGACGGAAAACTATATAATTGCTCACAGAGTCACATCATTTTCATCAGGCTCGATACTCATATATCCAGTAAAGTCCATGATCATGACCATCATATCACCATATAAACGCTAAAGCATTTCAAAATTTTTTTTGAATAATAAAGCATTTCAAATTACCATGCACATATTACATTGCTCTACTAATTCTGACAAGTTAGATTGCGGTAAACTTATTTGTCCTTGACTAATAACAAAATCTTAAATCTATATTTGTTTTTCTTTTAAAATTAAAATTTGATTGCTCTTTACACCAAAAAAAATTTGATTGCTCTACTTATCTCTTGCATGGCTTTTCCAGTTTTATCAACACTATCTAAGCAACAAGGGTCCCTTATTCTGCAACTATATGACTTTTTGTGCACCATTAAAAAAATACACCAACTCAAAAGCTGCCCTCGTGTGAATTATATTGGGATATTGTCAGAAGAGTACACACCTTCGAATTTCGTATTTCAACACCTTACAAAGACAAGGGTCATTCTTATACGCGCATGGCTTCTGTTTTTTTGGGGTAAATGATGATCATATAAATCGAAATGTAGACTAATTTGTAAACTAGTAATTGCTTATGACAATTTCTTAGAATTTGAGAGTTTGAGACTTGTGAAAAACCTTTAATCAGTTGCAGAAATATCAACATTTTTTTAATAAACTGATCGATGAGTGACGATCACAGAAACAAAAATATGACTGTAATATCGTTTCTGATGTCCGGAACATCATGGCCCAATGGTAAGAACGGGCTCCTTCCTGCACCTAGGTTGCGAGTTCGAACTCTGCCGGAGGAAACTACCTCATGATGTCTCTGGACACCCCACACGGATATGGATCCATGCTTTAGGGCCCATTTGCATATCCGGAGAGAGGATCTATCCGTGGGCTGCACCTCCCCTTGGAGATTAGTCTGGGCCCTTCCATAGGCCCGGGATACCCCGGGTTAAACAAAAAAAAAAAAAAAAATATCGTTTCTGATGAAAAATATTTTCAGTTAAATTAATTAGTTAAGATCCAAGAAACAAGAACATGCAACTTAGTCTATTCTTTTTTTTTTTTTTTTTGCTTTAACTTAGTCTATTCTTTCATGCACATAATGACATAAACGATCTGAACTAACAGATAGGTCTTTTACATGATCTCTACTCATTTTACTTAAACTGATGAAATATATATTACATTCTTTCAATTTTCACAAGTCAATTCAAAACTGTGGAAATCGACGTCTAAGTAGTAAAAAACAACGAGTATGGGAACTGTTCACAAGCGAAGCACACATCTCTCTTAAGGAGACAACGATGGACTTCCATTCCAAGATGAATTGTCCCATTCATCACAGATTCTCGCTCATAATTGTCCCATTGGCTAAATGATCGTTTTCAACCCAAACAACTTTACTTGTATCTTTTATATATATATTAAAGTTGATATATATATAAAAATATGACTAAGAAATGACTATTCGGGAATGGACTATTTATAATGTTTTTTTTGTCTAGTAGGCACTCCCACTCGGATTCAATTCTTGGTTGAGAGAAACTGTTTACGATGTTTGGATTTTTGTCGAAAAGGTAAAACCACATTTTTTAACCAATTTTTTTAATATAATTAAAATAAATTGCATGAGCTTCTTATAAAAATTCCGAGGTATTTAATTTCCTACTTTCACAAAAAGCATATTTTAGCTCTTATAGTGTAACTAATCTTTATTTATTTCAAGTCAGTTTCTATATTAACTTCAATACTTATCCGTAATTTCTTGAAATACTAAGTAGGGATTATTGGTTGTTGTATTTTAATGGATTTGAAAATTCTAATTAAATTTAGTGTTATTGGTTCTATGATTTTCAAATCTGTATTAAAATCATGTGTTATTGGTTTAATGATTCATAAATTCTATATCAAATCAAGTGTTATTCAATCGTACGGATTTACTAATATATTTGATTTAATAATAGATTTGAATGGATTTATTTGGATCTTTTAGTTAAAAATACAAAGACTTAAATCCGAGGGAAAACCTTCGGATTTGCATATTTTACTTGGATTTATAAATACTATATGGATTTCTAAATCAATCAAAATATATAAACCAATAACACCTTATAAATGATCGATCCGTATACTTGTAATAAAAATAATATAACCAAAACTGAATATTTATTTGATGCTATGTTTAATAACAAAAATAAAAAGGGTCTTTCGGTTCATTTGTTCACGCATGCATCTCGTTGTCATCTGGAATCACTTTTCCGAAGAAATCTCCACTCCAGCTTAGGATCTATTAACCTATCATTCAAGAAAAAAAACACTATCCACCTCGACCGGGACATGTTTACTTTACTTTCTAGGTATTTATTTTATAATTGGTGAAAATATATAACTATTCTGAAGTAAACTTTAGTATAGATGTAGATAAAAGTAAGGTAAACTGTATTTAGGTCAAAGTCATGATAAGAAGAAGAAAAAAGGCATTACATCTTAGCACACAAAAAAAACAAAACAAAAACAAAATACACGAGTAGAGAATTTACACAACCAAAAAACATATAAAAATATACTTTTTTTTAACATTAAAATATACTTACACACATGCAGAATATTAATCAAGTAAACTCGGATCCTTGAAATGTGAATAGAAATTGAAGAAATGCTGAATACACTCTCTAGCACATGTTTACTAATCTAAAGCCTCTGATCAAACGCCATGATATTCGGTTTTTGAAGATTTTTACCGTAAAACTCCACGTCAGCATCATGTAGTAATGTTGCAGCGCTTTCATTTGGTGATGGCGATGATGATATTGATCTCCAGTAGTATTTGGCAATGTCTGGCTTCACTTCTGCTTCAAAACCAGTTTCTGAGCTTTGGTTATGTTCTGTGTAATGAAGAATCTCTGGCGCCCATGACTTCATGTCTTGATCTAATAATATATTATTATTAGTAGTATTCATGATTTGGGTAGCTTCTGTGTAATGATTACCAAAGAAAGCACTGTAGATACTGTTGCTCTGAGATGGAACTGTGTTGTTACAGTAGCTGAGTTCCCAGTTGTTTGGAATAGGATTGAAGTTTGAAGTCATTGGTGTGGGAGATGATGACGTGGACATTGATGAGATCAAAGATACGATCTGGTCTGAAACCGTTTGGGTAGTACTTGAACTGAAGCAAAACTCAGCGTTTTGATTAGCCGTAGTCGTGGTCGCGGTCGCCGGGTACCACCAGGGACTTGGTTGGGATAAGACGACCATCGACTGATCATGTGGGTTGTTGATCGAAGCCGTTGACTTTACCACTTCCGAAGTATTTAATGACGTCAGCTTCTGATCTATGACGTTTTGAGTTTGAAGCTCGCTTATTATGGGTTTATGTGTTGTTGGATCAATGCCTTTTCTTCTCAGCTTCTTCTTAAGACAAGAGTTCCAAAAGTTTTTGATCTCGTTGTCTGTTCTTCCTGGTAACCGAGTTGCGATCTGAGACCATCTACACAATTCAAAATGGATTTAAACAATTAATATATTTCAAAATCTCTTACATTATGAATTCAAAAGCTATATAAGTAAAAGTCGCTAACCTGTTGCCTAACGCAGCATGAAGCTCAATGATCAAGCTTTCTTCCTCTTGTGAGAAAGCTCCTCTCTTTAAGTCTGGTCTCAAATAGTTTATCCACCTAAGCCTACAACTCTTTCCACATCTCTGCAAACCTATACGAATCATACCAATGCATAAAAATATTATAAATGATATATACAAATTAAACCCTTTAAAAAAAAAAATATATATATATATATATATATATATATATATTTTGTGTGCTTTTCAAAGGTAATAAGAGATGACGGAAACCAAACCTGCGAGTTTGGGGACAGAATGTGTGCTTTTCAAAGGTAATAAGAGATGACGGAAACCAAACCTGCGAGTTTGGGGACAGAACTCCAACAGCCATGACCATGTCTAGTTATGTAATTGAGAAGTTTCTCATCTTCTTCAGGAGACCAAAGGCCTTTTCTAAGTTTTTGCTTATAACAACAAGAATGTCTTCCCATTTGTATACGCAAATATGTAGCAACTGATTTATAAGAGTAATGAAGAAACAAGAAGCTATAGAACGTTGCAGAGAGACAGAGAGTTTTATGAACTGTTAAGGTTTCTATAAGGTTGAAGAGGAAGCATCAAGAAATTATTATAAACTGAGAGAAAATGTGATTGCCGACTTCTGGTGTAACGCTTTTGTTTTATAATCGCTGGGTGAATTAATTGACACCTTTGATGGGACCACAATATATAGAGAAACCAAGAGATGAACTAAAAAGTAAAAACCTAGTAAAAAATTATTTGATTCCTTTACAAAATAGAAAGAAATCGTGGTTAATACTTTAGAGATAAACTCATAAATTATTATTACATTTTCTGAAAAGATAGATACAAGATAAAGACATGTATTGGCTTAAAAAAAACATAACTATCAAGAAATTTCTCTTCAATTCAAAAGGGAGCATTATCATATTTTGATTATATAAATAGTACTACCTTCGTTTTATTATGGATGTGATTTATAGTTTTCCACACACACCAACATATTAAAAACTACCTTCCCTTAATATATATACTTATAAATTTATTTCGTAAACCAACAAATTTATAAGTATATATATAATGAAATGCTTTAGTATATATATATATAACCTTATTGTTATGAATTAAGTGGAGTTATATTAGCAGAAAAAAACTGGACCTGTATTAGTAAATTTATAAAAATATGTTTTGGGAAAACAAAAATAAATATTATAAGTGAAGATAGTATAAAGTTTGATGGTTAATTTAGCGCAACTACTCTAATAGTTGATTAAATTGCTGTTGTTCAAGGAAGAATATCCTAGTTCGAATAATCATTTGCTAAGTTTGAGGGATGATGATTTATTTTTTATACATCCGATATAAATATAACATTTAGTTTCAAACCTACAAAAACTTGCCTAAATAAGTTTACAAAAAAAAAAAAACTTGCCTAAATTTCAGAATTTTCTAGTATATAGCTGAAAAAGTAAAAAAATAAAGAAAAGGGGAAGGGGAAGGCATCGGTCAACAACAGACTCATTTTCCATGAAAGCATTGTACGGATCTAAAATGATGTGTCCCCTCAAAATACGATATTTCACTATATTTTTCTTGTTTGGCAAAGAAGTTTAATATTTTGGTACTTTTTTTTTGTTTAATTATATTTTTCTTACTTTGATCTCGAAAGAGAGACCTTGATGTCCAGAGAATGTAAAAGAGTTGTTCAATTGAAGTACGCAAAGTGATAGTGGGAAAGTAGCAATAAATGTTTTCACTATGCAACAATTTTATCGCGTAATTAATTTACACAGACATTCGTTAATTTAACAGTTACCAGATGTAATTTTATAAGTTTTAGAGCATCTTTGTTTGTAGAAATGCAAAAACAAGTATTTTAACAATCTAATATTATTATTTAATTTAAATTATTTATATAATTATTTTTAAATATTGAACTATCTGTATGTAAATAAGTGGAATGGGGTTTATAGAACCCATCTCATTTTCTTTTCTGTTATTTTATAAATAATTTATTCTAGTGATGAGATCTATTTACATATTATCAGTGAAGTTACTTGTGGATACTTAAATTAGGAGGCTGATCTAACGTGTAAATAAAAAGGCTAAAAGTTTTAATTTTAAGCATGTTTCTACACGAGAACAACATTACGTGTTTAGAAACGTATATTAATTATGATAACAGATGCATGATCATTATTATCGTATTATAGGCAGGAGAAAGGTTTTTAATAAATAAATCATGATTGGCTTAACACATATAGATATTATATGTATACAGCTACTAGCTTAAGCCGAGTCTCAATAAAATATAAAATCATCAGCATAATTGAAGGATGTCATTACAACGCAAAAAAAAAAAAACAGTCAATCCCTTGCATATCCAACCTGTCTACTTGTACATATTTGTTCTAGCAAGAAGAAATCGTGTAGTTTACCTCTATCTAATCATAACATGACAATCATTTCAATTGAAATGTGAATTTGTCCTATGTATATAATTTACATATTTTAAACAAATTTTTATTTATTTGTTAAACCTTAAGTTTCTTTAGTAATCGAAGATATCTTACAGAAAGTTATTAAAATCCTAAAGTTTTATTGGTTTTCCCACACATTTATACAGCGGAAGGATTAGCAAAAAAGTAGATTATTGTGATACCTCTTGATAAATATAGTTGCATAAGTAGATCATTTTTACATACTCATTGAAAACTAAACAAAAATGTAGGAGAAGTAGACGAAGTACGGATTAATATATCCACATAATGTATACTATATTACTATATGAACTTATCAAAACACTTAATGCGCTGAAAGTATATATGGGGTATAGCTTTAATGTTTGTGTGCTTAGAAAGTCGCGGTGATGTTTTGTATAGGTTTTTTTTGGTAAACGATGTTTTGTATAGTTTCTTATGGAAAATGGAAATACAAAAGAATCGCCGCCTTCCAAATGATTGAGCATTTAAAAATTTCAAGTTGGAGAGAGGTTGACATTGACTTTGGTTTTATTTCGAGAAGCCATGTTCATGAGAGAAGGATTTGCAGGCTTCTTTCGAGGTCCTAGAGGAATATTATTAGACATGAAAGTATGGACAAAGAGGTGAAAGAACAACAGCTATAAAAAAAACAAGAAGAAGACAAAATAAAGAAAGATTAAAAAGGATAATTTTAGGTCAAATGTTTGGCCGTTGAGTAGCTAGCCGTATGATCCAACAGTTTTGCTATAGCGGTCAGATAGCGCCATTACGATAAATGAGCTGTAATTAATCATGCAATATGTTGGAGGAAAAAAGTAGCGAGGTCTTATACCCAAAGCATTGATATTCTTTAGCTCATCATTGACAATAATGCATAAAAATACAAGGAAACAAAAAGAATATATGTACACGGATCTTTACGCGTAGAAAGTTAATGAGATAATTAGTAAAACACATCGTCATCTATATATCCATACATTGTTTCGCATATTATATTCATAATGTAAATCTTCATGTGCACTAATTATTGCGGAGTTCTCTGGCTGCAAAATGAAGATTTTAGTGTTGGATGGTGGGAAAAGGGATATTGGAAGCAATGCCAAAACAATATTTTATATAAATTCTAACATTCAAAACTAACGTGTCAATCACACATGACCACTTCAATGGTGTCATAGACTCTAGGACAAAAAGAATTAATTTTTCAAACTGTTATTTTTTTTTAATAATCTGATAGATATATATTTTTTTTTAAAAAAATACCAGAAGTATTTTTTAAAATAAATTTATGGAAATAACAAATACTTTCATATAACAAAATTTTGGATCCTTTTTCTTATTTTTAATATAAAAATACATATATTTTTTTTAAAAAAATCGGATCTTTATCTATTAAGAAATAGAGAAACAACAGATTGGGCTCAGGACGGTCGCACCGCCCCCGCTCGACCCTGCAATCACACAATAGTTACATGTTTTCAAACGCTCACAAATAGTATAAAAACAACTAACAATGATGAAAACATAAAATGGAGACGAATAGAAGATGCGGAAATTAAAGTGAGAGAGCATCATTTGTAGTAGAATGATGATTGCAAAAGTGGGACAAAAACAGAAAACTCATGATTTGGTCACACGAATATATATATATATATATATATATATATACACACATTTCCTTGTTCTAAGTACAAAGAAAGCTTGCTTAGAGAGGCAATACCATACGAACGTAATGAAGAAAGAGACTGATGAAACATCACTCTCGTGTCCAATTCCAGAATTTTTGTGGCATCAAGCTTTTGTTTTCTGCTTAGAACCATATCAATTGTGTTAGCATTAGTCTTAGATTAGTCCTATTATGCTTTTACAAGTTTTTAAATCTTTTTTTGGACTTGTCTAAGAAATTTGGCTTCTTGAAGCACTTTAGATTTCAAGTTTCATAACTTGTAATCAATCTTCTTTTCATTACAAGTTAATGATATTAACATTTCTAGCAAAACAAAAAAAGCTTTTGTTTTCTCGTTATTTTCAAGAATACCAATATTGCTTCATCTTCTTAGTATAATTATCAACCTGCAGCATTCGTCTGTTGATTTTGAAGTGTCTGTTATTGGAACCAGAATTTGGAAAGAGTTGAGTGATTTTAGAATTTGACAGATTTTTAAAAGTTTAGTAGATTTCACAAATGTTTCCTACATGACATATTTTTAACAGTCTTGTTTTCATTGACATTTTTTTTGAGATACCGCTCATACAAACGAAAAATTACGTTAGAACACACCAACTATGAAACTTACCGACAAAGAGATCTTCTGAAAATCACATGTCAAACAAAAAAAATATATCATAAAGTGTGGGAATGTTTTTATTAGTACACAAATTTCAGAAATCTTATGAGTAGACATACTATTTTCAAAGTCTAGCTTATGAGTAAAAATATAAAGAATTTAGTTCCCAATAACCATATATTTGAATAGAATAGCAAAATCAATAAAAACTAAATTTTTTGAATAACAAAGGATTTGAATAGAATTTAAAAGTCTTAAAACCAATAACAATGGATTTTGGAAAGACTTTTAAAATCCATAATCCAATAACCATGAATTCTTAAAATTTTATAATTCTTTAAAAATTCTTAAACCAATAACCCCCTTTATATGTGACATGTAGAAAATATTTTAAAAGTATACTTTTTGTAAGTACTACTTCGTTTCACTTTAAAGTTAGTTACTAAAGTTAGTAATCATAGTTGTCGCTTTTCACCATAAACTTAAATACAATTAAGTTCGTCCAGTTTCTTTTTTTTTTGCCATATGATTTTATTAACAGGCCGAAGTTCCAACACAAAGCCCATACAAAAAGATACAGAAGAAACATAAAACAAACACAAAAGCCCAAACAAAAAGCAAACCCAACCACGTGTGGAGAGATCAAAAAGAAACGGAACACGTGTCTGAAACTCACACCACGAGGGACCACGCGTTCTTTCACCTCCACCGCTATCGTCATCTCGAGATTCTACGCCGGAGACTGAACAACGATGCACCGGAACCACCGAATCACACAGGCGTCACACCAGGAACACCATCCTCCATCATCTTCTCCGACTTAATAGACACCACCAACCAAACAGAGCGATTAAACCCCGGACTCCACCGGGACTTCACCCACAACCACCGAAAAGCCACCTCCAACAACTGTATCGGAGGTTTAGGAAATTCAGCAGCAAACCACACAGTCTAGTTTTAGAGAGCATCAATAGATTGGAATCGAGATCTCATCCAAAAACTCAAACCTAAACCCGTAATCAATCAGTTAGCGCCATCGGCTAACCCAACTTAAGAAACAGAACACCCCAATCCAAAGACCATTCCCCATGATCTTCTCAACACAACATCAACACCAACCGAGATCAAACTACTACGCCGGATGGTTCCCCCAAAGAAAGCGCGAACCACCAGAATCCAAAGCCGGCTACACATCATCAAAGAAACTACCGTATACCAGAGTCAAAGCCTATTTGTCAGGAGACTACACCGTCGGAAAGTTTTCGCCGGCAGGGAACCACCGCGACTCACTCTCTCTCTCAAGGACAGAGAAGAGAGAGTCTACCGTTCCCTTTCACAGTTACTTAAGTTCGTCCAGTTTCAGTTAACTTATGACATATATTAAAAATAAAATTAGAGACCAAAAATTGACAAGGAACAATACGTATTGTTAAAATATTGTTCACACTATATATCATCCAATTTTTTTTTTCTAAACTAGCAATACAAATAAATGACACGGTAAACGTTTTTGTCCATTTGAAACAATGGGTCAATACACACACACCCATTGCTAGTTTAATGTTTCAAAGTACCTTAGTATTGTAAAGATTAAGTTTTGAATAAACCTATATAGTTTAATATTATGTTATTTTTGACTCATAATAAGCAGTAACTTAATATTATGCATGCTTGAATTCTACATCTGATAATTCCATTTTAACCTCCGCTTTGGTCTTTGGAGGAGTAATATACTGTTACTTATGAACAATATTTCAATTCCTTTAGAATTTTATATGCTTTGTTAATTACAATGATTTTTTAAAACACTGGATAACACACATGACATAATAAAGTATAATCTCTAACTATATATTAATATGATGATCAACCATCTGTAACATATGCAATATTGATGAACAACTCCACCAATGATGATTCCATGATGAAGTTCTCCCAAAACACTTGGATCAACAAAACTGCATATACGACATCTTCGATAGACATATTGGGCGACCACAACGAACGACTTTTCCTACGCTACTCTGGAATATCCTATAAGATTCACATCTTATAATTTGCAAGAATTGCATAGTCTGAGATTAAAACCCCGAACCTGAATGTAGAAACTTTTAAATCTTAACTAGTAGGTTAAGGTGATTCCACATGATTTTATTTCGTAACATGAATACGAGAACCACACCGTAAGCTAAGCATCCTATGTGTGTACGATACCAACCGGTACCCGATGCATTGATTAAGGACAGGATACATGTTAAAAAAAAATTAATCTACTACGGATCCCCTAGACTATATTTGCGAAGTGATTTTGCCACATGTCTTATCTACAATCATTTTTACAAAAAAAATGATGACATGGCTAACAAGATTGATGACATGGCTTATAGTTAATATGACATGGACAATTACATTTATTACTGACATATATTTTGGTACATTTTATAGAATATGACGATAACTAATACATTACATTTAATGTTGATTAATATTTTTGTTAAACTTCTTAAAATATGGTAATAATTCATAAATCATCACTAAAATAAATATATTGAAATATGCATTATAAATTTCGAAATAAATTATTTAATTGTATTTTTGTAATTATACAATTTTTATTACTAATATTTTCAAAATTTTCTACATCTTTTTAAAAAAATTAATAAATTGTTAATCGTAATTTCTTAGATATCTACAAATTTTATAAATATTGTTTAGTTATAATTTTTAATAACTATACAATTTTTATATGATTTTTAGTAATTTTAGACAAGTTGATTTAATACATTTAACCAAAATAAATAGATAAAAATTTATCTAAGATTCAAATTTTAAATATATTACATATATATTATTAAATGTAATTTAAAATAAAAAAAATTATTTTTTCTCAATTTTATGCTTAAATAATCAACTTTATATTAAATATTAGTCAAAATAATAAAATATATAATATTAATAAATTTCATTTTAAATATAATTGAACTTTTAAAAAAATTATCACGGCACATGGTGCACGAAAACACCTAGTTCAACTGAAACGACCAAGAAGTCCACAAACAGATTCAGAGTTAGTATACGCTTGTTGTAAACGAAGGGTTTGAGACTGAATATTTCGTGTGTATTATTAATCATCAAAAGGGGTTCCTTATATAAGGATTACAAGATATAGATAAATGGAAAGAGTACTTATCCTAATCCTACATGAAATAGGAATTCTACTAAATACATAAAAGGAAAGATAACATCTAATAGGAAAAGGAAAGATGGTTTCCTTTTCTCTCTAAGCCGCCTCTCTCTCTCCTGTAGTCAGCTCTCTCTCTCTCCTCTTGGACACGGCTGTGGTTGGGCCTGGTCGTGGCCTGATAGGCCATCTCTTCTTGTCTTGGTTAATGGCAATCCACATTGTTCGTAACACTCCCCCTTGGATGCCATAACCATACATGATTTTTAGTACGCTTAATGTTGCCTCATTAAAACCTTATCAGGAAAACTCAGTGGGACAAAACCATGATGAAGGAAAAAAAGTACAACACGCACTACTCCCCCTGATGTGAACCTCGGTGTAGGTTCTACATACTATGCATCTTGATGCGTGATCTATCCTGTCTGTGTAGGAAGGGAGTAATCGGCCAGTTTCATTACTGCACCGTAATTAAGACCTCTTAGGTCGTTTCTCATGTCCTTTGACATTGAGTGTCCCGTTTAAAGCATGTGTGCTAAGCAATGTGAACCACATTGTCCTTGGGAATCACATGTTGGTCTTTGCAAAACGTGTTTGCATGTATTCATGATTCAGACGTGATCATCTACTTCTATACTCTTTACTTTTGGTTAACTATGATAACCATTCTGCCATGTTTCAATCTGGTCGATCAATGTCCAGTCCATAGACCACGTCCATACATGTCCACTTATTAATCTTATGAGTGTTCAATGATTATTGCTTTGAGATATGGTTTATCATTCGACCATGTTTCAATCTGGTCGATCTATGTCCAGGTCATAGACCTTGTCTATACATGTTCACTACTTGTTTCATGAGTGTTCATGATCAATCATTGCTGTGGCTCTTAGGCCGAACACACTCTCATGTATGTGGACATCAATTTCTTTGCTTTAAGTAATGTCTTATTCCTTGCGTTCATATCTTAATGACGCCTAATGACCTTAGGTCATAGATCTCATAAGCTTTATGGGCTACAATACTTCTTTGGTATCCGACAGATTAGATGTCTTCTTTTAATCTTATGACAAAGCTTTATGGAGTTCATACAGCAGTAGACCATTCTGCTATGCTGGATCCTTAAGGGATCTAATGTCGGATTGCAACCTGATGGTTGATTTTTAGTTTCTATTAGCCTGTGACCAAGAAGAAGGGTCAGACGCCTTTTAGGTCTAAAGCCGGACGTGTCTAGAAAATCTGGACGCTCTTTGCTGAAGAGCTGGACGCCCTTGGACGGACAGAGTCAGACGTCTCTAGTTTGAAGGACAGGACGCTCTCAGCCAATGTGCTGGACGCCTACAGATATGTTTTGTATCATTCTTCTAACCTCTTTTAGGTTTAGTATAACCACAAGGAATTTCTTTATAAATTCTCATATGTATATGAACTGTTATTGGATTGTCTTTTATACAACTCCAAGATCAATGATCATGTGTGATCAATTTCTTTTTATATACTTTATGCAGCTGCTTTTGCTTCAGTCCATGAATCAGCTTAGGAACAAAGATGTTCTCTTATCTTATCTTATCCAGTGATCCATATGCTGCTTACTACATTTAGTGTATCTATTTTCTTTCTTATGACGAGACTTGGTTTAATATCGAAAATCTGTAGCAGCAATCACCACATAGGAGTTCATCTCCTTATAATCTGTTCCTTTGATCTCTGTGAGTACCTT
>NC_027754.1:36442317-36444424 GCF_000695525.1 Brassica oleracea var. oleracea | reverse complement strand
GTTTATCTCACACGATCCATCTATTTCACTGGTTTATCAGATGGCGTATCTGTATATGTACATGGCCAATATGCTCATCTCTCTTTAGATACTTTGAACCTCCACGTTTATCTTTCTATTCTTTATAATCTTTATGATTCTATGATTGTATGATGAGTACTCATTCGTGGGTACATGATCCTCGCTTATGTTCAAGTGCTATTCTCTTATGTATCTTTATACAAATGTGTGTGTCGACACTTTCATGTGATTCCACTATGTTCCAGACATGATCTGATCACTTTGAGATTTCATTATCCAGGACCTTTGTTACCTAGCAGCTTGGCGTCCCAAGACTACTTGGTTTGGTACCTTAGATGTGTAGCTGGCCAGCCTTTATCTCTATGTCTGGTATGGTTTCTCTTATCATGATTTCGGATCTGTCTATGCACCTTTTCTTTCTATCCGAGTTTCTTTACTCTTATGGAACACTTGGTTTATCTTGCATAGACTCTATAGCAACTTGATTATGTCTCTTCTATGACTTTAAATTTCGTTTGGTGCTAAGCTGGTTAGTCATTCTTTTTTCGGGTCAGTGTCTGGCATTTCGATTAGCTTCTCAATTGGCTATCTTTATATTATCTTTCTTTGGACGTCTTATATCATAATTTATAGTCCGAGGATCTTGCCAAGACAATGATGGTTAAAACCATTCTTATCATTCATTTACTCTTTC
Source organism: Brassica oleracea var. oleracea (assembly GCF_000695525.1). NCBI lineage: Eukaryota > Viridiplantae > Streptophyta > Magnoliopsida > Brassicales > Brassicaceae > Brassica > Brassica oleracea. The sequence continues at coordinate 36,443,709 of NC_027754.1, read as the reverse complement.
TTTATCCAGCTTATAATCTTTCTCCTTTAATGTTTGGATAGTCGGATCCATTTGATCATGCAATCCGTACTTGGCCACTATTTTAATCACCCATGTTTTGGCTCAAGCTTTCTTTGAATTCGGGGAGAAAGTAATACTCCTATCCAATATATATTCTCAATCCTCTTCTGAGGTTCTATCTTAGACGGCACATATATGTATGTGGTGGTTTTATCTCAGAATCTCTTAAGATGGTTTGTCTGGTTTTAATGACCCGTATTCATTCTTTAGATGGGAATATCTATGCTCACTTATATGGCCTGATGCATATTATCATTTTTATATATGTCAATTCATAATGTCTCCAAGCTTATAGACTTTAGAATCTTAGTCTTATAGATAATGGTTTACATGGCTGAACCTTTTATAGGTAATGGCCTTTCCGGCCGGTTATGGCCTTTGCGGCCAGACCGTTGTCTCTCATGGTCTCTTCGGCTTTTTTGGCCGAGTCATGGACTGTGTGCGGACAAGCCTGCACTATTCAGACAAGTCACGGCCAAGTCATGGCGAAGTCGTGGCTAAGCTGTTTATAGGTGATGGCTTCTTTGGTTTGGCTGTCTGTATCATGGCCTCTCTTTGGCCGTGTAATGGCCCTTTATGGTCTAGTAATGGCCGAGCCATATATCATGGTGTTTAGACCATAGTACACGAACTTGTAGTATTGATCATGGGTTTATCCTCTCTCCCCCTCATGACCATACTATAAGGTCGTGGTGCTTTGGGATAATTAAGCCTAATGAGTTTCCCTATGTGTACATGTTTCACAACGTGAGATCTTTACGGGATAACTCTGTGTCTTTTCAATATTGATCTTTTGCATCAAGTTCTATACTAGGATGGCTAATCCTATCATGCCATATAGTGTAAAAATTTCGTGGTGTTTCTCAATATGATCACCACATCTCTTGCCTCTTATCATACTGATCCTTAGCATAGTATAAATCAGTAGAGATCATCGATATAGTCTCGACCACTTTCTTTCAAAGGTCTTAGGCGTTTTTATTCTTAAAGATCTGAAGGAACTTTGTTACCTTTCTTGTCCATTATTTCTTATTTGGCAACCATTCATTATAACTTCAATGGACCACATTTCTTTGGGTGTATATAATGCCTTATAGGCAAATGCCTTAGCCATAGTTTCCTACTAGGCTTTCTATACCATTCATGATTTCTTACTTGGTTTTATGCCCTTTAGGCAACTCTGTAAAACATTCATATGTTTAAGTAAGATCAGACAAGATAAACTTAAAACCAATTCCATATAAATCGTGAATGATCCTTAGGTTAAAGTAAACACGAATGCAATCATAAAGCAATAAGACTAGTCGTATCGAAATTTGGTCCTTTTGAAAA
>NC_027754.1:36441855-36442192 GCF_000695525.1 Brassica oleracea var. oleracea | reverse complement strand
CAATCCAAGAATCTTAGATTCTTCTAGTCATTTCTAGCCTTTGGAACCAACACCGTTTTCTGGTGGTAATTTCTATGCTGTAAAGCATCCCAAAAGTCTAGTGGATTTTCATAGTGATGTACTGATTTTAGACCTTCAATGAGATGATGGAATACTGTACCAATTCATTCTCATTGTTGTCCTTGGTGATTGTATCACCAAGTCCCTTTTCGATATCTGAGTCACATTGTCATTTAAAATTTAGGTTCACAATGTGGTCATGTAGCCGCATGATATTTAACAAGCTCGGCCACAAACAAGTCTTACGCATCTATGAAAACAATCGATCATGGTGTGA
>NC_027754.1:36423425-36441755 GCF_000695525.1 Brassica oleracea var. oleracea | reverse complement strand
ATTATCTTTTAGGGTTTCAATCTTTACAAGACAACCAGGTTCGATTCATGTTCTCAGAATTAGGATTACCTTTGTCTTGCAGATTGTAGAACCCGGACCTCCAAGATGGACTGATAAACCTCGGACACGAGCTGGACAGACGCTGCCTCCTATCGGGTCGCGAGTTGCTTCATTTGCGAGCGGCTGATCGGACTGCGAGCTGGTTGATTGTAAACTCGAGCTGCCTGTGATGTGAACTGGAAGCTGAGGTCGTCTAGGATCAGGAACACCTTATGGCTGGAGCTGATCGGATGCTAACGAGCTGGAACGCAAGCTAGGACAAATTAGGGTTCGTTGAGATTAGATTTTTGCACCAACTCCTCTCAGATCATGAAACAATAAACAAGGAGTATTAGATTACATGAACACCATAATCTGAACAAGATATCATCGAACTACTAAGGTATGATAAACTTATCTTTCATAGGATTTGAAATTGGCTAGAAAATCTTGTAGGTTCGGATTAGGGTTCCAAAGAACTAAGTCGGCGCCGTGTGTTGTTTCTGCGAGTGTGGGCGCGTCGGAGATCGGATCGACGAACGGTTTGCACTGATGGATTCATCTCGTCAAGAGCTGCAATTTGATATGTGGCTCGTCGTCTGGTTCGTCGGGGTTGGAGAGATCGATCGATTTGAAGTTCCGCCTGATTTAGGGTTTATGTGTGACGGATTTTAGGTTAGGGTTTTGTCTCAGGGTCTAGAGACTATCGTGCTGATAACGTGTTGTAAACGAAGGGTTTGAGACTGAATATTTCGTGTGTATTATTAATCATCAAAAGAGGTTACTTATATAAAGATTACAAGATAGAGATAAATGGAAAGAGTATTTATCCTAATCCTACATGAAATAGGAAATCTACTAAATACATAAAAGAAAAGATAACATCTAATAGAAAAAGGAAAGATGGTTTCATTTTCTCTCTAAGCCGCCTCTCTCTCTCCTGTAGTCAGCTCTCTCTCTCTCCTTGTAGACACGGCTGTGGTTGGGCCTGGTCGTGACCCGATAGGCCATCTCTTCTTGTCTTGGTTAATGGCAATCCCCATTGTTCATAACAACGCTTACATTTTGGTTTAATTTATTTGCTCATTAGCTCCTAAAATTAAGCATGTAAAAATATAGTTTTTTCTTACGGCAAATCCAAGTATCCATGTTATGCCTCGAATTCTATGTTACAATGGTGTAACATGGAAACGAAAACATAGATGCGAACAAGCATTGTGCCTAATTCACAAATAGTAATATTCACATGTAATGTAGCAAAATGGTCTTTGATATTGAGATACCTATGAAGCACTGTTCTTTGGGTTGATTAAGGCTGCTGACAAAACAATAAGCACGTGTTGTGTTAGGCTTCCAAATCTTTAAAGGTTCAATTATATATTTAGTAATTATATAGTTGACGTTGTGCCACGCATCAAGACAAAGATGGAGGTGTTCGCCGACGGAGAGATATTAGCAGAGGTCAAATTTCATAATTAGTAATTACATGTACTGATTTACATGGAGTCCTAAATCGCCGGAAATCAAAATTACCATCAAACATGTTTAGTGATCATCGTTGTTTTTGATCACGGAGGTTAAGTAATGCAGTAATTATTAATTATGTTCCCTCTAAAAGTAAAACCATTTTCATATTTTTAATAAGAAAAGGTATTCGACTTTACTTGATTTCAGCACATAACGAAAGAGGCAATTCTCGTGTCTCTTTGACATTTGGGTCCAGTTAATGGAATCCTTAAAATGATTTTTAAGTTTAAGTATTTGTTTAGTACTTATATAACATTTCACGTCACTAAATAGTTGTAACGAAATGATAGTTAAGTCTAAAATAATTGTCTTTTTTCTAGTTTTCTTCGTAATCAAATCTCATTAACTTCGGCTTCGAACAAGATATTATATACAAAATATCTTTGATGTTTTTTCTTATTTAACATCTAGAGATGCTATCAAAATTCAATTCAAAGTTTTAGAAAAGCGTAAGTGAAAGATTTGAAACTTCATATTCATAGATACACATATTCAAGTTTAAATTGTTATTTCCTTTTCTATATGATCTCATGCTACCAACTGATTCGGGGAGATTTTTGTGTCTTTGTAGCGGGTGTATATAAATCTTTAGTCCTACGTAAAGCAAAAGCAATAATTAGAAAGTTTAAAGAGCAGTTTTGAATTTTAATTAACGGAAATACAAAGAATGAAAAAGTTATAAACATTTTTAAGAAGGTGACATGTATTTTCAAAAGATAAAAAGAAGTAATAATAAAAAGTGTTTTTGTCTAGTTGAAAAGTATGACCCATGATCTTACTCGTGTATAATTACACAAGTAGGACCTTAACTCTTTTTCCACATTTTGATTTATAAATAGACGGCATATATTTTTAGTTGTATAATAGATTCTGATCTGCATTTTCGAAAATTAGGATTATATTTAAACAAATTTTTAATTTTTAATATATAATTATTTTAGATAATATAAAGTTGTGAGTTCCAAAAAATAAACATAAAGATAATTTATATTTGTAGACGTAAAATTTTAACATATGTTAACAAGTTTATTTTTTGAGTAAAAATATTCTATAGTTTACAACTTTTAGTTTATTCTAACAATGTAGGATGCTGTGTTTATCAGTTTAGATGAGACTAATATTTTGAAAATAAAAAGTTTTTTTTTTTCACTCAATGAAAATAAAATGGTTAATCTACAAATTTAGTATAATTTTGCCATAGTAAGTTTCAGATAATACTTCTATTTAATATAATATACACTATACTTATAAATTTATAAAATATCATATATATTTTTTGTTCTATAATAAAATATTAATTAATGTCAATTTTTAATAATATTATATTACAAATTAGGACATTAATTAATGCGTTATACTATAAAACATTTTCAATTTTTTGTAAGATTCTGTTATAATTAAAGTAAAATAAAATTTAATAGTTAAAAACTAATGTCAAATAAATAAACATTCAAAGGTTTCTAATTGACATATTTTGTAAATAACACATGAATTAAAGGTGACTTTTATATTATGATTTTGTTTTAATAAGATATATCTAGTCGGAATTATATTAATAGAACAATAACACTTTCATTCATTTTAATACATAATATTTAACGAAAATTATTTTAAATAATTCAGAATTAATAATTTTGTAATTAAATTCTTATTTAAATATATATTTGCATCCATATTGATAAAATAACATATGGCTTTTAAAGTTGAAACAAGCAGTCAAAATTCACTCTTTCATTTGTTCTTGTATTCTACAAGTTAGTCGGTATAACTTTATATTTATCAAATATCATGTCTTTTATTCAGGAATTTGAAATTGAAACCTAATTTCACATGTACAACTGGTTTAGACTTAAAAAATTTGGGTATTTATTTTTTCATTCTACGCAGGCTAATTATTCCATTGACTTATTGTTGGAGTCGGCATTCCTGAAAATTAATTTTTCAAAAAAAAGTTAGACGAATTACATAGCAATTATAAAAAGGAATTTTGTCTGGTTGAAAAACATATCAAATGAATAATTACACAATGTGTTGTTTGGTGATTAATTACGCTGGAGGTGAAGTCGGAGAGGAGATATAATAGTCAAAATCTCTGATTAGCCACACTCTTTCTTTAAGTCATCTTTTATTGAATCCTCACTTTCTTAAACCTGTCCATCAGCCACTCTTTTCTTCCCTTTCTGTAAGGTCTATGTCTCAATTATAATGATCAAACTCTTCTTTCTCCAATCTCACATCTATTTTTCTTTCCTTTAATTATCTTCCATTATAACAATTATTATGCATATATGACGCGTATCAGCTCCTTATTTGTTACTTTTCTCTAATTTAAATTTATTAACTTTAATCAATGCGCACATTTAATAAACTAGAACTTCTTACGTTTTTATTTGTCAACCACAAAATCCTTGTGTCTAAATTATTAGTCTAGTGGTCCACACGAAAACAAGAAAAATATGGCAAGTCATTTTAGTTTTGTGAATTATTTTGGTTTATACTATTGCAATCACAAGATAAGTGACATCAGTCCTGAAGTTTCCGTAAATAACCGCTACACTCATCAGCTCAATATTCGCATCTCGTGAACATATGCTGTCAGAGCAGATGCCTTGCAAGTATCTAATTATATTTAAAAATATAATTAGAAAACCCTTTTCAATCGTTTCTCATTCTTATAGACGATTTGTGTTAATAATCATAGAACTTGCTCCCGTCCTAATATTTGATGGGTCTTATTAAGATGTAAATAGGGCGGCCTTCTTTACGCTTTAGACCCATTCATATATTATCATATGGACTACTTAAGCCCAATGGGCTTACCAAACGATCAAATGGAGTTACGTGGTCTCGAGACCCCCAACAAATTAGTCGCTGTCGCGGCATGGGTGCCCAGAGAGGGGAAATTCGAATTCGATTTACCTTTGCAAATTCGACATTTCTCTATATATCACGAAGATGTAAGATGTCTGGCCCCGAAGTAATCGCTGAAGGAGACGTCGTGGTGAGTGGTAAAGACCATGTGGAGTGAAAGTGTTGAGCTGGAGTCGTGTAGACTTGGAGAGCAAGAGAATATCTTGGAGATATGGAAAGAGTAATAAACTTGAGAAGCAAGTTTATGATTTAAAGAAAGAGTAATAAGTGCATTCCAAGAAAAAAAAAATTGCACTTATTATTATGGAAGATGTCCATACATGTTGTCTTGGAGACTAGAGTTTCGGGAACATGGAGAATAACTATAAGATAGCTATGGGGTCGTCTGTATAGAGATAGAGACATAGATGCTGATCTTATAGAGAGAGATAAGCTCTTGGAAGTGTTCTGGGTCATGCTGAAACAGTGGCTGAAGTACTTGACGGAAGAGAGACACAAGTGGCTTAGGAATCTTTCAGTAGCAGTTGTTAGGGTGTAACAGACTGTGTAAAGCTGATTAAGCAGATCTTGTAATATAGTATACAAGACAATTTCTAATAAAGCTTAAGTGTTGCTTGTAGTTGTTTTATCTCCTTGATTTATCTTCTGCATTACTATATTGTGGTGTCATCTTTGCACTTACATATCAACTTGGAAATAAAGCAGGAACATCAAATAAAGAACGAAAATGAAATGAAGTTATAAAAAATGGCGCCATTTATTCGTTTTTAAACATCAAAAATATAGTAATAAGATCGATACTATCAAAAAATCCTCTCTCCTCCTTCTATTTCTCTCTCGCCCAACAGTCTCTCTCTTACGGTGCTTTGATTTTTCCCCGGCGTACGGTGGCGCGTCCGCGCGAGTGCCGGCGCCGGAGGTCCTCTGTCTCTCGCTTTATTATTCCCGTTTTGCTGCCGCTCCGTCTCCCTCGTTTTCCTTCGATATGCACAAGGTTCGGGGTTAGGGTTTGGTCTCGGGTGGCGCTCCGCTGCAGAGGAGATGTGACTCTGGCGGTTTATCTGCTTTCTCTGGATCCTTGGTGAGGAGGATGAACGGTGGTTGGATGTTGCAGTCGGCTTTTGGGTTCAGGACTTAGATCTTTTTCTCCTCAGATCTCTGTCCGGTTTCGCTCTGTTCGAGAGGAGGAGCGGCGGTTTGATTCTGCCTCTGTTCTAGGATGTCAATCAACTCGGGTTGGTGTTTCTCGATTCTTGTCGGTGTCGTCAAGCGCCGGTCTCTCCTTTCCCTAGTCTAAGTGTACACCGGTGGATCTCATTACCACGGTGGCGAGTCTTGTAGCTCGAGTTCGCAGGTGGGTTTGTCCTCGAGCTCTGTTCCAGCTCGTGTAGGTCTTGTGCTTGGTTCAAAGGGTGGTTGTCTGTGCCTCCTGAGTGGCCTCTCGCAAAGCCGCTTCACTTCAGATCTTCTCTTCTCGATTCCTTGTTTGTTGGTCCTCTGAAGGCGACGGTCTTCGGTGAGGATTGGGCCCTGGTTCTTCATACTGTCTTTGCTGTCGCATGAGACAGATTCTAGCAGCACAGGTTTTAGTTCGTCGGTTCTCGACGACTTCAGGCGTTGTAGCGGTTCACGTCGACGCTTGGTCCTCGCTCACATCCCAGTATCACTTAGGTTCGCCTGAGCTTAGTGGTGGTGTGCGTGACAATTTTGTGCAGGTTCGAGGCTTCATGTCAAGGAGTACGAAGGTTACGACCCATTTTGGCTCAGAGCAGATTGGTTTCTAGTCTGTTCTGTGTCTAATAAATGCTCTGTTTGGTTGCGGCTAGTGTGCTTGGCCCTTGCCACTGCTGTTTGTTTTGTGGGCGGACGCTAAGTAAGTCATCCGCGAGCTGGTCTTGGTTGAGTCAATATCTTAATGAGCGGATCATCGGCGAGGCCAAAATTACCGGGTTCCGGCTCTCGATTTACCGGTGACTCCTCTTTTTGTGGAAAGTGGATGGTGCTGACTTAGTCAAGCTTTGAGACGATGGTTTTGGTTTGTCGTGTCTGCCCCGGTTTAGACTAGATCGAGTCTCTGTTTAGGATTTTATTTTTATTTTTCTGCTCCTAGTTTCCTTTGTACTTCTGTCAAAAATTTAAAAACTTGGTAATAATATCTTTACATTTTTACCAAAATAAAATAAAATATAGTAATAGTATTGACATTCTTTGGCTTGACCTCACTCTCTCTACTCACGGCCAGCTTCTTCTTACTCTCTCTGTTTTACAGTTGTATTTCAGTGTCACACAAGCACACACATTCTCTGATTTACAGTTGTGTTTCAGTGTCACACAAGCACACACACTCTCTCTCTTTATTTGCTAGTAGAGAGAAGAGAGAACACTTTTATGTCTACATTGTTAACCTTTTCTTGTTGTTCATTTCTTTTTGGTTCCTTTGAGGTTTTATCTCAGGTTTGGGGGCAAATATCAAAGATTGAAATATATGAAGTGTTGCTAGCTCAAAATGTTAAAGGTATACAAGACAAAACAAAAGGTTACATTATAACATTTGGGATCCAACTAATCATGCATATTATCATTGGTTATAAAAAACGGTCCAGCCAAACAATTTTCTTAAAAATCGATTTATACAATTCAAATAAGTTTAAATTCTTGAAAATTGGTTTAAACCGAAAATTAGTTTAAATTGATATAAATTAGTCTTAATCTGTTAAATTAAGTTATAATGTTGGTATAAATCCATAAATATGTTTAATTTTGTATGTCTAATTTTGACAATTCATCAAAATAGTTTTATAATAAAACCAAAAAACTAAAATATCTTATATACATGCAAAATATATAATATAAATTAATAATTGTTTAATACCTAGACTCCAAATAATACACCTAGTCGGTAGTTCTCTACAAAACACTTAATTACCGTCTAACGATTTATTTTTAACAAAATCAGCACCTGCCTAACAAATGAAAATGTGAATTTTTTCTTCTTTTCTTTTGGGATACTAGCTGTAATTCATTTTGAAAACATTTTCTTTTTCTTTATCTTTCAAAATAATTACACAGAATTAGCTGGCAATATATTTTCCTAAAACTGAAATCAAGAATACATTTCTTCCTTGATGCATTAGTACCCCAAAAGGTAGGAATAATTTAATAAATTATCTCTAATATTAAATGATCCTTATCCCTTTTAGTCAATCATTTTCATACACGTGTATGTGCATGGTACATTGATTTTTTTCATAAACTTCACTTATAATCATGTATAAAGTATTGTTGAGTCGATATCTTTTGAAACAATGTATGCACTGAAAAAATATTACGTGATATCATATCTTACCGCATATTATCTTGCTTTTTTCTCATCTATAATATTATTTGCGAAGTGATTTTTTTTATTCAAACTCTCACGTTAAAAGTTAGATCGGTTAATATCATTGTTACCCTTAAAAATTATATATATATATATATATATATATAATTAAAAAAAAGTTTTATGTTAATAATATCATATTTTAGAAAAAAAAAAGATAATTCATATATATTTGTCGTTATCTTAAAATAATATTTTATATTTTAAAATATTTAAATTAAAATATACAACAATTTATAATCAAATATTAAACAGGTAAAACATTTGCATAAAAATATTTTTTTAATTATTTTAATATTTGAGTGTTTTTAATGAAATTCTTTATCAAATATAAATAATTTGATGTTGATTTAATTTTTTGAAAAGATCAATAATAACTTATCGTACATGTTTGATTTAAACTAATAAATATTTGTAAGAAGATTATGCCCGCATGCGCGGACACAAATATCCATTATTTTACATATATCTTAACAATTTCTTACTCTATTCCAAACAAATAGTACATATATAATTTCAAAATTTATGAACAAAGCTAGAAATTAGTGATCGTAACAAAATAGACTAATATACTAAGCTAAGTTAGTCTTATATAAAAGAAAACTTACGAATATAAGTGACTCAAAATAAATAAAGAAATGCACCACAGCCACACACACACACACTATAGAAGGGAGTATAGAAAGTTTTGGTCAACGAATAAAGATTACCACAATTTAATTACTGCAATTTTGTGTTAATGTGTCAATGCAAAGAGATTACTACAATTTTATAATGCCTAGAATCACCCCTCCAGCTATTATATAAACAACCAGGGTACCAACAAGTCTCACACACACAAACACAAAAGAAGATAATCATGGTGAGGTCCAGGGTGAAGTTATCACTCATACCTGACAAAACATCAAGGAGAACAACGTTCAAGAAGAGGAAGGGAGGGATTATGAAGAAACTCAACGAGCTTGTGACTCTCTGCGGCGTCGAAGCATGTGCGGTCGTCTACAACGGTCCAAACGATGCGAACCCGGAGGCTTGGCCGTCAAGGGAAGGTGCTGAAGAGGTGATTTCCAAGTTTATGGGGTTCCCGAAGGTGGAACGGGAGAAAAAGATGTACGACCAAGACAGGTATACGGGGGAGAGGATCATGAAAGAACAAGCGACGCTCGAGAGGGTGAAAGACGAGAACCGAGAGCTCGAACTTAAAGAGATTATGTTCGATCTTCTCAAAGGGAAGAGGATGATGGAGCATCATTCTAGTGATGCACGTGTTGTTAATGAATTGTGTGAATTCATTGACTATAATGTCAGTGAGCTAACTAAGAGGATCCATTTGCTTCAGGCCAACGGCGGGCCAGTTTCGTTTCCTCCCCTTGATGTCGGTGCTGCTGTTGGGGATGTGAACCCTATTGCTGATGCAGATGTTTCTCCCGTAACGATGCCTTACGGATTTAATTTTGATAATATTCAAAACATGAATATGAATCAACCAGCTCCTGCGTATCTTAATGGTCATATTCAAAACATGAATATGAATCAACAAGCTCCTGCTTATCTTAATGATCATATTCCATATCAGAATATGAATCAGCAAGCGTTGTTTCACAACCAGGTTCCAACTAACTTTTCTGGTCATGTTCCATATCAGAATATGATGAATTATCAAGAGCCAATTCAAAACCAAGTGCCTGATAATGTTTATGATCAGAATCAAAATGGATTCAATGGTTTGAACCAGGGTATGGGTTTGGATATGAATCATAATCTGAGTGAGAGTTTCAATCAGTATACAAATCTACATGATCAACCGTACCTGAACCAATTGATGGCACAAACTCAGCAGATGAGTTATGCTGAAGAGCTTGCAAGCCTTGCTGCCATGGACAACAACAACTATCAACTACCAAGCACCAGTTACATGCCGTCCATGGATCTTTCTGCTCTTAACACCAACAACAACCCTTGGCCTACTAGGTTTGGTTTGGAGTGAATTTTGTTATAATTTGCATTTGTCAGTTCTTCATTTTAAAAGATAACATTATATATGATGTCTTTGCTAAAATATTTCAGTTGTTGTAATAATAATTAAAGGTTTTTTTGCCTTTAAAAAATAAATTATGTTGTTTTCTTTTTTATAGCTGGTTTGATCTTTTCTAGTACTTGTGATGGTGAATAAGATTAGTATAGACAAATATTTGCATGCCTCCTTAGAGGTACTAATGGACCCTCAATCTCTCATAGGAAAATACTAATTAAGTGGCCCAAATCTTTAATCACGGACATGTTGGGAAACATGGCCATATGCAACCTAACGTTTTAGGGCCTGGGTGAAAAGTGGTCGTAACAATTGAACTGTTCACGCTTTTGCATGATTGGGTCAAAACACAATATAATTTTGAGATTTATACACACTTGAAACGTTTCTCCAAAGTAATGGATCAAAGTTCACGTAGACCGGTACTATACGTAACAAAACCTATCAGTGATGTCGCCCTACACCGTTGTTCTTGTAAGTTGTAACAACCGAACAACAAATAACAATGTGTTCGTCTATTTGTGTTATACACAGAAGCTTGCGCATGTTTCAAAGATGACGCCTGCGTTGTAGTTCTGCAAGATGGTTGTTGTACGTAGCTCAAGCTTAACATCCACAATGCATTCTTTTACCATGTTTCGCAAGACCGCCAAAAAGTCACGGGAAGGTTTACGATTAGAAAAGATAAGAATAAAATGCTTAGTCTTACAGATAAGCTCCAAAAAATTTAGACAAGACCACTTTGATTAGGATATAAAGTATGAGAATTAGTTGAGATTATACAAAACTGTCGGCCACTAATATTGAATTTGATGATTTTTTTAGTTTTATTATGAAATGATTGGGTGTGATTGGCAATTGCTGTTGATGCTCTCCACAACCACAGTTATACCTACGGCCATAAATCTACGTCAATCTTGATTTGTATTTTTTTTTAAAGCTCACATCCATTTTTTAAAAATCTACAACACTTTTTTAAACTCATGTTTTATAATTGTTCTTCAAAGAAAAATAACTACGGTTCAAATTTATAGATTTTTAAAAATTAAAAATTTAAAGTCAAAGCAAAAAAATTCACAGCAATATTTCTACACCTAAAAAATGAAATCACAACTCATACCAATCAAATCTAATAAGTGTAAAGAATAAAAAAAAAGCAACGTCAACAAAATAATTATATATGAAAAAGACTAGTCATACTCATACGACTGATACTATGGATATGTTTCAAGTATCGAAGTGCATGTGAGAACGCATCGTCATCTTCCTATAAACCTGTCCGGTCCTAAATTGATTTGGGTTCGAAACAGTTACGAACTAAAGCTAAATTATTAATATACTAGAATCTAATACGGCTGATATATTTTTGTATTACATTTTTAGAAATTTAATTGTTATATTTGTGTCTTTTAGTTATATTTTGGTTTTTTTGTATAATATTTTTTTTAAATGATTAATAAATTTTTTTAATAATTATATTAAAATAGTTGGACCACACCTATATCAATAGGTCATCTTCTTGTTTTAATAGAATCGATTTCTGTTACAAAAAAAATTGTGTTTTTAGTCATATTTGTGTGTTTTTGTATATTATTTCTCTTAAATGATTAATAAAATTTTTTAATAATCATATTAAAATAATTGGATCACACCTATATCAATAGTTCATGTTTATATTTTAATAGAATATATATTTAATTAACTAGGAGTTATCTCTAGCTTACATTTTTACCTACCATCTTTAAAATTACCAATCATATTTTAGAGTAGTTTTTAAAACTACAATCATTTTTTATACAATGTAAAAATCTTATTTTCTAAAGTAACATTTTTAATCGTAGAAAAAATATTGATATATCAATAAATTTTAAAACTATATCCATTACAGTTAAATAAAAAATTAATTTTCTTACAGTTATGGCTCAACCAGTAATCTTTTATATAATTTATTAAAAAAAAAATTCAATAATCTATACATATTAACTAGTTAAATTTTAGAGACAAAATAACTGTTTTATTTCGTTACAGTCAGAATTAGTCTTATTTGAATATTTAAATATTCTTTTGCAAAAAGATATTTAAATTGTTTTTGATCAAAAAAAATTGTTCCATGAGACCTCTCGTCAAAATCCACGGCGCAGCCATTGGCTCGGCCAACCACCATTCTTTTTTTTGCCGACAATAGCTTCTCCGTAATGGTCTACCATTCAGTTAACGCATTGTTAAGATTGTTTCACTGTACTGTATTTGCAGTATTTTTGTTGTAGATATTGACATTTTATTTATTTATATATAAATTTGTATGTCGAAAAATATATTTATATATTCAAATTTTGTAACATATAGACTACAAAGAGGCTCCAATAAATCATTGAACAAACATACAAATGTTTTATTAAGACAAAAGTTATTATTAGAATGATAAATAATTGTTAGCAAACAAAACTTAAAATTTAGTTAAGCCCTTTATCAAAAAAAATAATTAAAATTTAGTTGAAGATATGTTTAACCAGAGAAAATCAAACATTAGATTTAATGTACATCGTTGAATTATCAAAAATTTAATAACAAACAAACCAAGTGGGAACCAAACATTGTGGGTTTGACTAAATTAAAAATAAGAATGTGGTTGTGAGTACTTAATCTCGTATAAAAAAATATAGTTTGGATTTTTTCAATTAAAAATACGTTTGAATAATATCTATGATTAGTTGAGTACACATAAAATAAAGATAAAATAAAATTAATAACATATAATATTGTAAAGTATTAATTTTATATCATAGATTTGATTAGTTTAAAAGATAAAAGTGTAATTGTAAATACATAATTTTGCGGAAAATAAAGTCATCCATATATTTGCTAATCAAATATTTAAAATCACGACTATCTTTTTCGTAAAATTGTATATTTTTGTTTTTATCGTTTAATCTAGTCAAACACATACCATATTTTTATTGTGTGTCTAACTACATTAAACGATAAGAACAAAAATACACAATATTACAGAAAATGATAGTTGTGCTTTTAAATATTTGACTAGCGAATACATTTGTAAAATATCTACGATTAGTTGACTATAGATAAAATAGTGATTAAATAAAAATTAATCTTACAGAAAAGGATAGTCGTGATTTTGAATATTTATTAGCGAATACATTTGTAAAATATCTACGATTAGTTGACTATAGATAAAATAATAATTAAATAAAAATTAATAATACTAATAATATTATACAATATTAATTTTATATCATTGATTTGATTAATTTAAAAGATAAAAATGTAATTGTAAATACATATTTTTGCATAAAAAGATAGTCATCCACATATTTGCTAATCAAATATTTAAAATCACGACTATCCTTTTTCGTAAGATTGTGTATTTTTGTTCTTATCGTTTAATCTAGTCAGACACATACCATATTTTTATTGTGTGTCTGACTAGATTAAACGATAAGAACAAAAATACACAATCTTACAGAAAAGGATAGTCGTGTTTTTAAATATTTGACTAGCGAATACATTTGTAAAATATTTACGATTAGTTGACTATAGATAAAATAGTGATTAAATAAAAATTAATCTTACAGAAAAGAGTAGTCGTGATTTTGAATATTTATTAGCGAATACATTTGTAAAATATCTATGATTAGTTGACTATAGATAAAATAATGATTAAATAAAAATTAATAATACTAATAATTATATTACAAAATAGGGTATGTGTTTGACTCGACTAAACGATGAGAATGTAATTATGAATACACGATTTTGTAGAAAAATAGTATTTTAAATATATGATTCACTAAAACGTTTATAAAATATTTATGATTAGTTGATTATAGATAAAATTATGATTTAACTAACTAATATTATAAAATATGGTATGTTTCTGACTAGATTAAACGATACAAACGAAAAATACACAATCTTACATAAAAGGATAGTCGTGATTTTTAATATTTGATTAGTGAATACATTTGTAAAAATATTTACGATTAGTTGACTATAGATATAAAAGTTATTAAATAAAATTATTGACTAAACTAAACGATAATAATGTAATTATAGATACACAATTTTGTAGAAAAATAGTATTTTAAAAATATATGATTGACGAATACGTTTATAAAATATTTATAATTAGTTGATTATAGATAAAATTAGGATTAAACTAACTGATATCATAAAATATGGTATGTGTTTGACAAGACTAAACGATAAAAATATAATCGTGAATAAACAATTTTATATTAAAAGTCGTAATTTTAAATGTTTGATTAACTAATACATTAGTATTTATAATTATTGAATATAGTTAAAATAGTTAGATAATAATATTAATAAATTATATTACAAAAAGTAATAGTTATTTTAATGAACATATTATAAAATATAAGAACGTAAACATACATTTTGTACGAAAAAGTAATAGTTATTTAAATATTTGATTAATGAACATATTATAAAATATTTATGATTGGTTGGCTATAGATAGAACAAGGATTAAATAATAATAATGTAAATATTTTTTATTGAGAAGATAGACTTTAGATTTTACTAGATTAATCGATAAATATGTAATTATGAGTATATTGTTTTTTAGAAATAAATAGTTGTGATTTTATGTGTTTGATTAACAAACGCGCTTGTAAAATATTTATAGTTGATTGATTAACTAATACAATTGCGAATAGGTAATAAATAAATTTTAAATTATATTACATCAAAAGCATATTATCATAATAACTTTAAAATCATTAGTTATTTAATTTAGTAATCAGAAACCATGTCTATAATATTTATATTTGGTTGTATTCCTTTTAATTTGGATTAAGTTATAATTTTAATTAAAAAAAAAATATTTTGTGGGGATTAATGAAGATTTAGAAAACTTTGATTTGTTAGGTTATATATATTAGTGATAAGAAAATAAATTAGTCTTACAAAAAAATATATATTAAGTGCTTAAATATTAATTGGAAAGTGAAATTTATTTATATATTTTATAATTACTGCATTCAAATTTTATTACTATAAGGGAATTTTTTTTCAAAACTTTAAATTGACATGAAATGATATATAATATTTTGGTGATTGTTGGTAAATGTCAATAGCTACTATTTTCCAAAGACATTGTCTATGAATGGTGGCGGAAAACCAATTAAGCCATATGTACAATATTGGTTAGACTTGTCGACGTGGAAATATATCCAATCCCACGTGGTTCATGAGTATTTCAATCCCCAAAAGTAGGTAATATATAGCTTGATCGCATTAAGATCGTGATGAAGAATTATACTACCTGGGGGAAAAAAAGTAGGTATATATTATATCTAAAAAAAACCTTGAAGAGCTTGAAGGGAAGAACCAAAAAATGGCGGACGAAGGAAGTGGAAGTGGAAGTGGAAGTGGAACAGCTAATTGCATAGATATTGTGCTTGCTATCCTCTTGCCTCCTCTCGGCGTCTTCCTTAAATTTGGCTGCCATGTTTGTTTCTATTTATCTTTATATATCCATCTGACTACGTTGGTCTATACACTATAGTTTCTATTTTTATACCAAATTTTTGAAACAAAATATGGGGAAAATAAATAATTGCAGGTGGAGTTTTGGATATGTTTGGCGTTAACGTTCTTAGGATACATTCCGGGGATCATATATGCTATCTATGCCATCACCAAGAAGTAGTGATCTCTCTCTCTGCCTTCTTGAGTCTTGTTATATGGCTACCACTTGTATATTTCATGTACAACTATAGTTTATACATGATAAATCACAGCTCTTCTCTTCTACTGCACTAGGACGATACGATTGATGAAGGAACGGTGGTGTTATTTTGATAGTTTCTTTTTTTATTGTTCATTTCAATATTGTAAGATAAACTTATTAAATATGGTAAAGTTAATATAAATGGAGTTGAATTTTTAAACGTGAGCCAGCCTAACGTGATCAAAACGTATCAAACACCCGGACAACACTTTCGAAGTGGACTTATATCCATTAAAATCGATCGGGGGTCGTATTAAATTCGAAACAATGTTCCAACACACCTTTAGAGAGGGAAACCAAAGCTAGATATGTAATCAAGGCACAACTCTCTGTCTCCACTTCTTACTCTTTAAATTGCCATTCTCTACGGCACATAGGGCAATGAGCTTGACTCGTCTGTGAATTAACCCATTTCAATATACAATGGAGATGAAACGAATGGTTGCAAGCTCCCCAAACTGCTCAATCACCATAAGCGTTCACGCGTAAGAATAGAAAGCAGGGGTTTAGTTTTAGCAACTTTTTGAAATATACAATAAAAAGCTTAACAAGATTTTCACCAAACAATCACACTGTGTAGAGAGACATGAAAAGAGAGTAGGGACTTACTTAGAGGGCAATCATCTCCAGGGAGTTTGCAGTCAGGACAACAACCGTCAAATGGCATACGACATATCCCACATGTCTCATCTTGAGCATCCCATGTCCATGATGCAACCGCATGCCACCTAAAGTTTTTTTTCACAAATGTAAGAGTTCACATACTGGAATTGAGAAACCACATAACACATGTACTAATGGGACAAAGAAACTTACTCTGTTTTTTTCGAAGTCAGGAGACACCGTAGCAACAAGAGTCAAGGGAAAAGAAAAAAAAAACAGTTTTCCAAAATTAGGAACATTGAGCTGATCTTAGTCTACCCTATGTGAAAACTAGTTGAGACTTGAGAGTTGATAACAAAAATCCTCATCAAAAGAAGAGAATAGTTTTAGATATCATCATGAATCAACAAATCACGTTTTGAACATCAAAGAAACTATCGATGCATGATAAATAATGAAGTAAGAAGGATACGCAAGAGCTTGACTTTCATGGCTTCCTCCTAAAGAAACGAACAAATCTTATATCAGCTTTACAAACCCTTAAAAAAAACACACACACAATTCTCTCAGACATTTGATCGAACAACTCGTAGGCAGAAACCAATCATTAGACCAGTCTAACTCTGTAGTGAAAATAAGCAACCAAACAATTAATTTCACAAAAACAAATAAAAGATGTAACTTTAACACTCAAAGGACGATTCTCTCGAGACTCCAACGAATCAAACTCGTTCTGGAACACACAGTAACACAGAGAACACATTCATTCGATATACTCAGATATTACGAAGAACCCAATAAGGTTTAGATCAACACAACGGACACAAAATTCAAAATCTCACCGGCGATGACGGAGAAGCGAAATGCGACGGAGAAAGCAGCGAGGAGGAGGGAATGAAAGACGCGAATTGATTAACGTATGGGCTTTTAGTTTAAATTGGGCCTAAAATGGGCTCGTGGTTATATCTTCTTCTTTTTTTTAACGAAAATATTTTCTTATGTCAACAACAAACGTATTCAAAAAACTTGTCTTAGAGCATCGCAATGGTGAGTCCCATTGCGGAATCCTTAGATAGTTAAATATTAATATTTTTTCTGTTTTGTTTTTGTTTGAATAGTGAAGGATCCGAATCGAAATAGTGAGTCCAATGGTGAGTCCCATTGCGGAATCCTTAGATAGTTAAATATTAATATTTTTTCTGTTTTGTTTTTGTTTGAATAGTGAAGGATCCGAATCGAAATAGTGAGTCCAATGGTGAGTCCCATTGCGGAATCCTTAGGTATATAAACATTTAACACCAAAGCTAGGCCGAATTAATTCCTAAGTAAGTAATTAAAGCAACTCAAATCAGAGCAGATAGCAAGTTACAAGCAAACTAAGTTCATTTCAAACACAACAACAGTACTAACTTTTTTAAATATATCATACCTTATTACAGAAAATCTTGAGGACCGCCACTCTCCTTTGAAACCTTTCCAATGATTCCTGAAAAAAACATGAGATAAAACATTAAAAAATTTCATCAAAATTCAAGAAAATACAATGAAATAGAGGAGATAAACTTACCTCGCACAATCAATAACACCAAACCTATTAAAACTAACAGACAGACCGTTAGCTTAACTTCTGATTTGTTCTTGGAAAGCTCATGTACCGTCTTCTCAAGGTGAAGGACCTTCTGCTCACTCTCATAACCTTGGACCTTAAGATCCCTAAGTTGTCTCTGAAACTCCATCATCTCCTCCATTACTGCCACTTCCCACCATTTCCAAACGTGGCAGTCTCCATCATCAGCATTGTCGCACGTAAAGTACCTTCTGTATAGATTTTTAGAAGTGTAAGAGCATCCGAGAACAGGCTGAGCTCCACAGTAACATGTCGTGGGGATTCCATCATCAGCCTCTGGTTGACGTGGGTACTGAACCGGCAATGAATTGCAGTAGCTACTGTCAGCTTCATCCCCGTAAATCTGACATTCGGCTTCAAGAAGGGAGGTTATGTCTAGAGACTCTGATGATGAAGAGGACTGACTGTAGCTGTAATCTTGTCTCATTTTCGTTAACCTGAAAGAAATTATGTAAGAACATAGTTAAACAACAATA
>NC_027754.1:36418814-36423287 GCF_000695525.1 Brassica oleracea var. oleracea | reverse complement strand
TGCGTATAATCATCAGCAAAAACCAAATATTAATTCAACGAATTCAAATAATTAAACGAATTACAACTTAAAGAAATCAACGAGCTACTCAAACGGAAGCAACGAGCAACGAAACAGAGAACATATCGATTGAACGAGCTTTAAAATCCCTCTCCCCAAATCATTTTATACCCAAATCGTTTTGAAACCCTAATTTTAATCGTTAAACAAAATCGATTCAAACCCCATAACCCAACCAGATTGAGACGAAGCAAGAAGATAACGTGGTCTGAATCGAAAAATCAAAGGAATCAAAAAAATTACGCAACGATCTACCTTCGTAAAGCACACGGAGAGGAATCGCCCTTCCTGTCGCCTTTCTCTCGAGAGCCCCTTTTTTTCTACGCGGTCGGTCGAATATAAGTTAACCATTTTTGACCCAACGCAACACAAACGACACCGGCCCTCTCAACGCATGAAACGTACACAAGGATCAAATCCTTAAAACCCTTCGCGACGGGTCAATCCTTAGCTTAAGTCGGATAATTAATATTATTATATTATCACTAACCTAAGGATTACGCCTAAGGATCACACTTGGACCTCCGTTGCAGTCGCTCTTAGTCATGAAATTACGGATCTCATTTCCTCGATAAACCCGCAAACGCGCTTTTTGCTGTTGGTATCGGTTGTTGACGTTTTATAAAAATCACAAAACGCTACAAACTACTCTAAACTTCTCAAAATCAAAGTTGGTTACAACTATCATTTGCGGTTGCGGGCATTTTTTTTTGTAAAAATTATTGAAATATCTAAATAAATAATTTTAAATATTTTTTATAAAAATGATATAATATAAATTCTAATATATATATATAAAAGTTTAATACTATGATTTTGTAAACATAACTTTTATATTTATTATAATAATATGATTTACAAATTTATTATTTATTATTGGGTTTTAATATTATCATTTTTTAATTATTTTTTTGTTTATTAAATATTTTTTTATTGATTATTTTTTCATATGTGGGTAAACCAGCAAAAAATGACCCGTAAATGCAACAATTTCAAATGGTGTGCCAGTCATATGAAACACTTAATAACGCTTAAAACACAACCACCCGCTTTCGCAAACTTTTGCATCCGCAACTGCTGCGTTTGAACAAGTCAGGCTCTAAATCAATATTTTTCTTTCCTTCGTCATTATTTTACATTTTAGTTATTTTTATTAGAAAAGAAACATTTGATTATACTTTAATTTGGATTAGGAATAAGATCCATTTTAGCTTACTTTTAGTCAAAGATTATCCACCATATTTTGTTTTAGATTTCTTACTATATATATACAGACTAATAAGTTTTGTTGTATGTCATAAAAATGAATATTATTATTTTCCATATGTATGAATATTTTTATATTTTTCTATATGAAAGAATATTTTGTTCTAGATTTCTATACTATATAGGGAACATACCATATATATACAAACTAATAGTGTCCCCTTGGCTATGACCATGCAAATATAACCATATTTGAATACAAAACTTACTTTCAAAGCTATATTTAATTTCTTTTGACCCTGGAATGGTATGATATTGGTATATGTAGATATATGTATGTGTGGGTGTGTATATAAAGAGCACTACCCCACTTTGAAATTTATAAGAAACAAACACAAAAAAAGAGTCATGACAAGAAACAGGGTGAAGATGGCTTACATAGAGAATGAGACTTCAAGGAAGGCAACATTCAGGAAAAGAAAAGGAGGTATCATGAAGAAAGCCTTGGAGTTGTCAACTCTCTGTGACGTCCCAATAGCCGTAATCGTCCAGAGCGAGTACAACTCGGTCCCTGAGGTGTTCCCTCCATCGAGACAAGCTATGGGAAACGTGGTGGCCAGATGGGATTCGTTGCCGCTCGTTGACAAGACCAAGAAGATGATGAACCAAGAGCAGTTTATCCAACAGAGGATCACCAAAGCAACTGAGAGTTGCAAGAAGGTCGCGAAGGAGAACAAAGAGTTGGCGATGAAGGAGGTCATGTATGATTGTCTCCGTGGCGACACTGCGCCATGTGATCTTGGTGAGGGTGAACTTCGTGATTTGGGTGGTGTTATTGACCAGTATATCAAAGGTCTTAATCGTAGGATCCAGGTTCTTATGAGGGACCATGCATCGTCCTCCACCTCTGTTGTTCCTGATGCTGATGTTGCAACATCTGTTGCCATGCCTACAGCTGAGATGGGTTCTTCCTCAAACGTCAAGGACTTTGATCTGAATCAGACACAGAGTGAGTGATTTGTGAGCATCGTTAGCGGTCTGCCGGTCTCAACCATGTTGATGTTTCGGTTATTTAAGCTTCAATAAAAATATGTTTTAAGTACTTTTGTTTTAATTACATGTGTGTTTCGTTGGTTTGACATGTAATATTCTAGTTCATCTTCAATAAAATTTCATTTTCGCCAGTTTTATTTTTATTTCCTTGCAACAACATATTTTATGTGATTTCACGACTCGAGTGGTTAACCTACGACCGCATTACACACAAACTAACAACTTGAGAAACTGAAATAACACGTATTGATCAAATTAAATTGACTTTTTATAGGTTTTATGGACCTTCAACTTTAAACTAGGCATGGGCATTTTAACCGGGACCCGAAAACCTGAACCGGAACTGACCAAAAAATATCCGACTCGGAACCAAACAAAAAATTTACAAGTACCTTTTGGCTCTAAATTTCTTTTACCCGAAAGAACCGGAACCGAAAGGAACCGACCCGAATAGACCCGGACCCAAAAAGATCCGACCCGAAAAGATCCGACCCGATAAGAACCGATTTGTCCCGACATAAAAACATGTATATCTAAAACTATGATTTTTTGTGTGTTCTATTTTATATATAATATTTTATGATTTAGTTGAAATATTTTTTGTTAACAACATTTGTTATTATTTTATAACATTTTTACGTAATACGAAACTTTAAAATGTAAAATTTAGAGTTTAAAATGTTTTATTTTAATTATTAATAGTTTCATTTAAGTTATTTAGTAAAATTTTAGATATATATGACAAATATCGACTAAATTTGATGGCGTTGGGTATGCCATGTCCTTTTTAGATTCTAAATACCTGAACCCGTCCCGGATCCGATATGGACCCAAAAAATTACGGGTATTTTACGGATATTTTAATTATAGACCCGAACCGACCCGGACCCGAGAAGAACCGACCCAAACCCGACCCAAAAATTTTTAAGTACCTATTAGGTATAAATATTTAGGATCCGAAAGACCCGAAAGACCCGGATCCGAAAGAAATCGGCCCGAATCCGACCCGAAGACCCGAACGCCCAGGCCTACTTTAAACTAATCGGCTATCATTGAATTGACTCACTCTCTTGTATATTATTTAAGTTTCATCAAAACTCCCAATATGTGAGCTTATATTCTTACATAGACTTTTTAAAGATTAAGATCCATGATCCATTATTCTCAGTATAATCTTAATGTTCTCTCTCAAGATAATAACTCTTCTAACCATTAACCTGTCAGACCATTATTATCGGGTCCGAGAACACAAATCACTATGGACTAGATTAGAAAATATTAATCAATTTTTTTATTAGACTTGTTTAGTAGTTCAGACACCATATTAAATTTGATGGGCTTTCAATTTTAAACCAATTGATTGGCCCAAATCATTTATGTACTGCTTAAATCCTATCGAAACACCTAATGTAAAAGATTTTATTCTTGCATAGAGTCTTTAAATATGACCCATAATCCATTAGTCTCTACATAAATCATAATTTGTTAAGAACCATATTGTGGATAACTCATAACCAAGAGATTAAGATTTGTAATCTTTCTATTTATATATGACGGTGTAATCTCCTATATAAAGAACTTTTCCATTACTTTTATAACACGTTATCAGCACGATTGATCTCTAAATCCCTACGCTAATACCCAAATCGAAAAACCCTAAAACCCTAACTTTAGCCGGCGATCCGACGAACCCTAAACTCCGATCGCGTCTCTTGTTCCCGCATCTGTTCCAGCTCGCGTCCCCGATCAGCTTCAGGCCAAGGCGTTCTAGATCCTAGCTCAGACGTTTGCGACCCGAGAGCAGCTCCAGCACGCGACCTCTTCCTCGTTCGCGACAGCATCAGACAACTTGCGTCTGACGATCAAGGCGTTCCCGATCAAGCAACAAAGGACGTCTGCGACCCGATAGAAGCGACTCGATCCATTCCAGCTCGCGTCCCGTTCTTGTCCAGCTCGTGGTTCAACTCCTTTGGTGGTCCGATTCAACAATCATATAAGGTTAAAAGGTAATTCAAAACCTAAGAACCCATAATCGAACATGGATTGATTGATAAAGAATGAAACCCTAAAACCCTAATCTTTATGAATCAAAACCATAGGGTAATAGATCAAAAATCCTAATTGAGTAAATCGAAGCTCTAAAAGTTTGATACC
>NC_027754.1:36417086-36417727 GCF_000695525.1 Brassica oleracea var. oleracea | reverse complement strand
GGCATTGGATACAAAGATTATCCTAAAGTCAAAAAGACTTGGTGAATGTATCATAGAAGACAATAATCCCAATGAGAAAGATTGATACAGGGCAATATTAATTATTAGCCATTATCTTATTAAGAGTCTCAAAGATCAGTATCTGACTATAGAGAATCCTCTAGACCTTTGGACAGAGTTAAAAATCGAGATATGATCACCAAGAACGGTGTTATCACCAAAGGCCCTATTTGATTGGAGGAATCCCAGAATCCAGAACTATAAGTCCGTGGATGAGTCTATAGCTGGACAAAAATAATTGATTACTGATGAGAAACAGTGAATTGAGACCTCCTCGATTAACCCCATTACCTGATACCACTAAGGCCGCAGAAGAAAAAAAAAGGTAACCACGTTCAGAATGATAGACCACACGGTCATGGCCGTGGAGGGTGGAAAAGACGTGGCCATGGCCACTATAACACATTTGGCCTTGGAATCACTATGGCAGAGGCAATGGGTATCAACCCAATTTGAGCCGTGGTCAAGGCAGTGGCCGTGGTATATCCTTTAAACCACAAAGCTCGACCAAATCAGTGTGCCATAGATGTGGAATGGGGAACCATTGGGCTAAGATATGAAGGACTCCCAAACATTTTTGT
>NC_027754.1:36413924-36415890 GCF_000695525.1 Brassica oleracea var. oleracea | reverse complement strand
TTTTAGACACTGATCTGATTGGTCCATAAGAAGGACGATGAAGAAGCCTTTGATTTTGGTTTATTTTATACTAACCAGCCCAAAGAGGGGTTATTTGGTTTTGTTGATTTGTTTTCAGACATGTTATGTTTTACACATGGTGGTACACGCATATCACAGCAACATCATCCAAGATTTCGTGTGTGTGTATTTGAGGTCGATGACTCAATATGTTCGATCAGATTATGGCATGGCCGATGGTAAAGAAGAACCAACTATCATGTTCGAGGACGAAACATATTCTGCCCAAGATTTTCATCACCCACAGATTGTAGAAAATCGGACTGTCTTCAGCTTGTAGAAAAGGGACCTTCAGTAATGTCCAAATCAGGGGGAATAATGTGTGTTGTACTATTTTTTCTTCACCATGGTTTTGTCCTAATTGGGTTTTCCTGGTAATGTTTTAATGAGACAACATTAGAGCACATTACAAGCTCTAAATGGTTATGACATCCAAGGGGGAGTATTATGAACCAGATTGTGGATGGCTCATGACTAAGAGATTATGATTTGTAATCTTTTCATTTATATATGACGGTGTAATCTCATATATAAGGAATCTTTATGTTATGAATAAAGATAGATTTTTCAATTACTTTTATAACATAATTCTAATACTTTTTTGTAAAAGAAAAGAACCTTCAAACTTCGTGCACTTATTATCGTTTTGCAGCACATAAAAAAAAATCTAAAGTTGGACTTAATACATTTCATATGTCAAACTAGTTCTTGCAACATGTTTTCCTAAAGTACCGGCACAACAATTGCCTTTTCTTATTATAAACTCGAATCGTATCCACCATGCAAGCTGGACACAACAGCAATTCTAAAAACTGAAGCAATCGTTTGAATTGATGTTATGTCCGCTCGAAAATAATATGGCCTTACGTATAATAAAATCGTAGGGCTGAAGGCTGAAGCTATGATTAGAATTGATGCATCACCAAATCGATGCATGTGGCAAACAATTGTAACTTTTTCTAATTTTTTTTTAAAAGTCATTTTTTTAACACCAAAGTTAATACATAAACCTAAATTGCACTCAATAACCTAATAAAAAAAACCAAATTTTTTTGACCCAAACATATCCGATCCCCATGGGATTCTAGCTGATATCTCTATCCTCTTGTCTTCCTTTGATTATGTTTCCTTCTGTTTCTGTAATCGATCATCTTTGTGTTTTAAGGATGGGCTAGCAAAACAGGCCTTTAGAAACCTTGTACCGAACCCAATTTAAATCAATGAATGAAGTATTTGTGCGCAACAAAAAAACCTAAGAAAAAACCAAAATTATCCCTTTCTTAGGAGGAACATTCGTAGAAATAAACCTTGGTCTCATGTGTTTATTACATAAGTGTTATTTCCTATGTGTCATCACCTCATGCACTCTCACTAACTTTTTAAAAAAACTCTTTGTGAACTAGAATAATTACAACCAAATGTCATTGGTCATATACATCTCATATATATTAATTGAGAAACATTTGAAAAATAAAAACCTTAATTTTGTATTAATTAAAAAAACCCCAAATCCTAGGTGGCACTCTAAATGCCTTCTAAATTCTATTTCCAAGAATTCTAGAGCATCTAATATAAAGTATAGTTTAATCTAAAGGTGTCACATTATTCCATAATTATATAACACTAGAGAACATTATATTAACCTAAAATATATGAAGTGTGTATTCTTTCCTTAAATAAAAGCTACAGAATTACCTAATATGATTTACATATATACGAGAATTAATGATTATGAATAATAAAGATTTGATAACAATTTTTGCATCCTTCTTCATTTTTGTTTAAATTTATATTATTAAAAAAACTTAAACAATCACATTAACCATATAATAAAAAATTAGATTTTTTCTTATCTGTTATATTTTGAATTTTTTAAAATGACTTTAAATTACAAAAATGAGGAAAC
>NC_027754.1:36398912-36412709 GCF_000695525.1 Brassica oleracea var. oleracea | reverse complement strand
GAAGATGTTATTTAAAACCGGTTCGAACAAGAACGTTTTCTGAGAATGCGTAAAGAACATTTATTTTAATGTTACTTTAGTGAATACTTTTTATTACACTATATCAAAACCGATTACTATATATTATATCATATAATCACATAAGATGTACTCACGCATGATACATGTATATCAAAACGAGATCTAACAGATGAATATATTAATAAATATATATTAAAAAAAGATGCCATTAATTGGCATAAATATTGATTGACAATAACTCATTAATAATAATATTGTCCGAACAGGAAACTGCAAAACATCTGCCAGCCATAGGCATATATTTACTTTGACAATCACTCATCACAATAATTACTATCATAACAGCATAATCATGCCATTAATATTAGCCACAATATACGTCTTTGAATATAATTCATTCTGGTTATAGAACTCCAATCTAGGAATCAAATTCGCAGAATTGCCATATAGGCTCAATACCGTCCTATTTCATATTTTTTAAGTGGTAGCAATATATATATAAGCTTTCCTAAAATAAAAGATATAAAAATATGTATTTTTTATCAAAATTGATTGATTTAAAATTTAATTTATTTGATCATATTAACTCTTTGTTTCCTTTAATATTCCATGTGATTCGACGAGCAGGAAATAAGGTAAGTTCTCAAAATTTAATATTAATTTGAATTTCAAAAATTATGAGGACGATTAGTTATGCAAACATACCCTAGACCAGCGCATTGCATATATAAATACTAGACCGTCTTTTTCTCAAAACAAAGTCCTCACCACCGTCTCCTTCTCAAAATTATGAATTTAATTTCTTTTTTATAATTTGTTTCTTTAGTATTTTATTGTTTTATTGTCTATGTTTTTCTTATTTTATATTCATAATTTACATTATGAAGACAATAATTATATTGCTTATGTTTTGTTTTATTTTAAACTCATAATAAATTTATATAAGTCTTTGCTTACTTTCACAGTTTTTTTAATTCAAATATATTTAAATTACACCGATAAATTAAGAAGTGTAGTTTTAAAGTTATAATCTCTTTAATCCATAATTCTGCGCAGAGCGCGGGTTATCACCTAGTTACTAACTAAAACTTGTAACATTATAACTGTCCAAAGTGGCCTATTCTTGGTTTTGTATACATTTGGATCTTTTAGATTCGAAAGAAGGTGACTAACACGTGAATGCTATATTTCAACAACAATCTAGCAGGGATTTCAGTCTTCTTTTTGCTTTTACATTGTGCGGTAGAACTTTTTATTCCGACCCTTTATTCATCTAATTATTAAATTCCTATGATTTGGTAAATATGTAAATAGATACCCCAAGAAAATAAATCAAATAGCAGACAAAAAGGTTAAAATGGAAATAAGAATATAGAAGAGAAAGGAAAAGAGCTTTTAGATGGTTGGTTCTAATACGAAAGACACGGAGGGAGTCATATCTTGTCCATTTTGACAGAAAGTGTTTCAACCCACATTGATGGGCTTGATTTGATCTTCAAAATCATGAATCTGTTTATATAGCGTACTTGTACGCTAGCTTTTGTGTTTCGTTTTCTTGTAGGTCTAAGCATTTAGAAACCCTACGAAGAATCTATAGACCAAATCTTAGAATAGGAGATAGCACTATTGTTGGATGATTATGTGTCTTGGTTTTTCATAAATGTTTTGTATTTTGAATTGATGGTCCATAGCATTGAACGAGAAATTACATTACTATTCGGGTTTGTTATTGATTTGAACACGTAAAACACAAGTAACGAATATTTCTTATTACTGTACAAAAATAAACGACGAATATAAAATATTTATAATCTTTACGAGTAAAAAACAAAGCTTAATATACATTGACTGTCAGTGGACTATGGAGTATGACCAGCTATGTTACACGGCATTAGCTAAATGAAGTTATGGCAACAGTTTCAATGTAATTATTGATCCTTCGTCCTCACGAAATGTTGGGCAGTGTTAAAGGCTACTCTCCGCTTTAGTAACAATTTGACATTTTGAATCCGATCCTGCTCATAAATACTTGTTAGTTGTTATGGGTCAAAACCTACATAGTTAGTAAAGTTAAGCACCATATTCTAAATATTTTGTAGTAGACTCTCTATACATGGACACTTTCTCAATGCATCAGAAAAAAATTCTATGCACTGCGAATATCACTATTTAAAAGTGAATCCTAGATTTATCTTTCGAATGTAAAACAACTCTAAGCCATCCATAGCTAGACAAAAAAAAAAACAGGAATATCTCTATATTGTCTAGTTGACCGTTTGGTCTTCAAGTTAGGACAACACCTATATAACACAGCTACGATTGATGGAACATAGCTGGGGTTTATACTAATGTACTAATGTATTTATTTATTTGATAAGTAGTTTATAATAATATATACTGAAGAAGTAATTTGTAAAAAGACTATATTAATGATTTATGGTGTGAAAGTGTGTATGTTATTGATCTTATAAGCTTATACAGTTATGATGAACAAAAGCATCATAGAATAAACGAATACAAGAGTAATTTGACTATAAGTTTAATATGAGAAGACTTGCATCCCTTCTCCTTCTCCTTTGCCCTCTTCTTATAGCTGTTACGAGGGAGATCATAACGACTACGTGATCTTCGGCGTGTATCTTGCATCTTTAAAATCCTCTTTATTGTTCTGATTTCCTTTCCGGTTTTGGTTAACCGTGTCATGTTAGTATTAATTATTTTCCGAGATTAGGAGGAGTTTTTGTCTTTCGTAAGTTTAGTATTTTCTTACCAGGCTTTTGGACTATTGTACTGGATTAATAGAGCAGGTTTGGAGTGGGTGAAATCCACACAACGATCACTTATTAATGTCAACTAGGGGCATTTGTGGAGAGACTTCTTGTTTCATCTCAATATTTGTGAGGGTTATTGTAGTTGTGAATTTTACGTTTTGAGTTGTTTTTCAAGTTTTTTTATTGTTATAGGGTTAGAGTTGTGATGATGAACTGTGTATGCATTGTTCTCTACTTATAAAGGACTAAATTGTGTTAATAATGTGATTGATATAGTTCGTGGTGTTGTTTGCTGTGTCACTGAGACTTATTGTTTGTTTGTCTTTTTAATTTTTTTCTTGTACTGTTGAGAGTACATAAATTATATTAAAGTTGTTGAGAATACCTTTTGTTTCTAGATATTTTTTCTCCAGTTTAGTTGTGTGTATTAAGTAATAATTTTTATTATCCTTATTATGTTTGTTATATGTTTTTATTTTATTTTTAAACTTGTTTCTCTTACCGAACCTTTAAAACAAATACATGAAGACTTGTAGAAATAACTATAAAATGAGTGACAGTTATGAGTATTTGGCCTTTAATGAGTTTTAAACGAATTTATGCATTTCTCATAAGAAGACAATAGTATTGGCATGTTGACATTGGGCATGTAAGCTATTTTTATAAGACAAGAGTAGTGAGCAGGTGGAGATGTTGTTGCTGCCTTTGTGTCTATCGGGATTGTCTCTTGTATCTCTTGGTATAGCTGTGTTTGTTTATCTCTTATTTGATGGGTAATATGTAAACAAAAATCATTGTTAGTAATATTTATCAGAGTTCGTAATTTACTCTGCTTTTTTGTTTAGGTAAGTTCACTGATTTTGGTTGCCGTCTTCGTCTTTTTCGTTGCGAAAGTAAGTTTGTAAATTGTTAAATAGCTAGTCGTGTAGTTTGTATTTTTTTAGCTGGCTTGATGTATGTGTCGTTGAGTTTTAGTTGAGGTGATTGGTTTGGTATATTTGAAGTTTATTTCTAAGATTAGATAAAAAAGAGAGGTAATCATTAATGATTCGTCTTTTTTGGAATTCTAGTTTTTGGTGTTTTGATTGTTTGGGTTGTTGTGGTTTCTTTTAAGCCGTAAAATAAAAGTTTGTGTAAAATTAATTTGATAAGCAAGGCAGATAAATAGACAAAATAGGAAATATTTTTGATTATTAATGTTAGCACAATATAGATAATAATATAAAGGGAATTGTGTGTTGATTGTTTCTTACGGATCAATGAGGAGACATATAAGGACTCGAGTTGTTTCTTTGGTAAAGTCAGAGCCCTGGACAGAACGGATTTGCCCAACCACATCTGCAAGTTTAAATATCAGTTATGATATCGAAACATAATATAAACTCAGATGCAATATGATAATATACCTGATAGTTATAGGTTTGTGTTCGCAATCACTTGGAAATTGTCGAACAGTCTAGTTATGACTGAAGATTGATCTCACGAGCACCCGTGATGACTTCATCATTAATAGTTGGTGAGATGAAACAGATGAGGAATGGATTATCAGTTATCTTATACATGCTTGAGCACATAGCAACCTCAAAACGATCGACTTTCACAATGGAACTGGCTTTCAAAGATGACATGTAATGATTAGCACGTCCAGATGGAATAAACCCATGAATCACGGAATCTGCAAATAATATTATTCAACAAAGAATCAGAAAATCAATTAAAACAATTATATTAAATAAATGTGATAAATCAAAGATTAACTTACCTTTTCATCAAGGAAGAGAACTGCGATTCCCATAAACTCACTGTCTTTTTTGAAATTCAGGGAATCCCATAAGCGGGGAGGTTAGAGGCTATGCTCTGACTACTACGACCAAGATGGAGAGACTGAAAGGTTGAGTGATAGACGCCGGGGATGCCGGTTTGAGGAACTGGAGAGGCAGAAAGAGATATTTTCTAGAAGATGGTTAAAGCTAAGATGAATCAATGAGTTTTGTGGAGATGCAAATTGGGTTCATCAAAGATAAGAATCATATATATAGGGTTTAGAGAAGGACTACAAATCATGAATATTTATGATCAAACGATTTAAGATGGGGAGATGAAGAGTTTGCCGGTGAAAAAATAGATTACGAACAGACACACGGCGCAACTCTGTAACTCAGACTTGTCTAAGACAATGATGAAAATAACTCTAACTCATATTAAATAAAGACAGTTTACAATATGGGAAAACTATAATTGTTTTTTTCTTCACAACCTTCTCGCCTCCCGCAGCAACAACTTCCTTTCCAGAAACACCAACGGACGGGACAGGAACTGTCGTACTAGTAAGACCCACAACAATACTACGAGCAGGTGCCGAAGGCTCCACACCGGCGGTACACTGACCAGACTCCACAACAGGGGCATCGTCACTACCCCCAGCAAAACAGTCAACCAAACTCGGAATCTCGCTCAAATCCATCTTTCTCCAACAAGCTACATGAAACCAACAAAACCACACAAAATCAGTAAACATCTAAACCAAGATCTTAACAATCAAAGGCATTAAAAAAAAACCCATATTTTCAACCTGAGTCAATAAACGGGATGCGCCGCCAAACCTCCGACCGCCTCCCCACAGTCCAATCCCGAGCCTTCGTCTCCTTGAAGTATTCCACGCACTCACTATCCCCAGGAGCAAGAGGAACACCAACTAAATGACGACCTGCAAAACAAGACAACAATCAATAAGAATGTCAAACAAGAACACACCAATAAGAGTTAAACTACCATTGTAAGGATTCCAACTACTCCTAAAAGGGACACTCATATCAGAAACATCAGGGACAGACGAAGGCGAAATTCGAACATAAAAAAACTTCTTAATCCAACATAACGTTTTTCTCTTCTCAATGTTTTCAACGTCATCATCTCATCCATCATCTCCAACAACGTTATCAGATTCATTAGCAACATCAGCACCATCCGCAGATTCCTCACTATGAGAACTCGAGTACGAACTACCGTCAGAGGAACTTGTAGTTTCCGACGACGACTCTCTCGCTAGAAAGGAGTTTGCCAACTGCATCTGCTCATGTTCCCGGATAGTTTCCAACATAGTCTTCTTCACCAAAGATGACGAACTCAAGACAACAGGAGGCGTTTTCAAAGATGGTCTCGACCCTCCAACACCAGGCTCCGCCACCAAATCCGTCCCGTGCTCATCAAAAAGAAACTCGGTCCCTTCCTCGATCAAACTCGCACTTACCCTATCTTCTGCTTCGCTTCCCGTAAGAGTACCTACCTCAGCAAAAATAACAGATTCAGCAATCTCCGACCACGACTTGCGACCATCAGCAAGCTCCATCTTACGAACCATCAAAGACAGCTGCTCACAAGAAAACTCCCCATCCAACGAACTGAACCCCACTTCATCACAACACGGCTCCGTGGAGCTCGGCATAGCAAGCGACAAGCTCGTACCCTCCACATCTCGACCACATTCTTTCACTGACAAAGAATCTGATACAACAGACGAAATCAAGCTCGGCACTGCCATCGACGAGCTCACAACACCGGAAGCCGACCGCAGAGCCACCAACGACAAGCTCACAACACCAGGAGCCGACCTCGGAGCAACCATCGACGAGCTCGGGATATCAGGAAATGTGAGCTCGGGAT
This sequence comes from Brassica oleracea var. oleracea, assembly GCF_000695525.1. Taxonomy (NCBI): domain Eukaryota; kingdom Viridiplantae; phylum Streptophyta; class Magnoliopsida; order Brassicales; family Brassicaceae; genus Brassica; species Brassica oleracea. Next base: position 36,406,254 of record NC_027754.1, on the reverse strand, counting down.
ATTATTCAACAAAGAATCAGGAAATCAATTAAAAATAATTATATTAAATAAATGTGATAAATCGAAGATTAACTTACCTTTTCATCAAGGAAGAGAACTGTGATTCCCATAAACTCACTGTCTTTCTTGAAATTTAGGGAATCCCATAAGCGAGGAGGTTAGAGGCTATGCTCTGACTACTACGACCAAGACGGAGAGACTCGAAGGTTGAGTGACGGACGCCGGGGACGCCGGTTTGAGGAACTGGAGAGGCAGAAAGAGATATTTTCTAGAAGATGGTTAAAGCTAAGAGGAATCAATGAGTTTTGTGGAGATGCAAATTGGGTTCATCAAAGATGAGAATCATATATATAGGGTTTACAGAAGGACTACAAATCATGAATATTTATGATCAAACGATTTAAGATGGAAAGATGAAGAGTTCACCGGTGAAAAAATAGATTACGAACAGACACACGGAGCAACTCTGTAACTCAGACTTGTCTAAGACAATGATGAAAAGACAATGATGAAAAGAACTCTAACTCATATTAAACAAACACAATTTACAATATGAGAAAACTATAATTGTTTTTTTTATATAGCGTGATGAATCTCATTTAAAAATGAAACTTATAATACACTTGTAGGCCCGGCCCACAGAGAAAACCGAAGAAGCAAGGATTTCCGACCTTCATAAATATATATTAGTTTCGGCCATCAATGTACAAAGTATCATTTAGTTTAGTGGTATAAATGTTGATGTTTATATCTCAATAACCCGAGTTCGAACAATGTGCTTGACATTTTTTCATACTTTTTAAAAGTGAGACCCACAAAACGATGACGTGACGTGCTGGTGTTTGCTGAGTAGAGAGCAAAAAGTCAATATAGATTTGTCCGAAAAGTGTCCCTATAATTGTGGATTCTATGGAGAGATAACTTTTGACTTATTGGTGAGATAATTTAATATCTTTCATAAATAATTTCGAATAATTTGATATTATCATTCTCAAAGACTTGTCAATTATATTTTCTTGATTTAACTGAATCTCTTATATTAGCTGAGACCTGCAAACTAGTTAGAATCTAACCAATAAAAAATAAAGTTATAGATCTCATGTCACTGTGATTACTTAGAAATATTCTTGTCAATTTATGTGTGGCTTTCGATCATCTAGCAATTGCATTGTGCGTTGTTGATATAATCAACAGATTGAGTAATTTATCTTTACTTTGTTGCATTCGGTTTAATAATATTAGTGTAAGAATATTATGTGATATTATCAAAAAAAATAAAAACTTGAAAACAAAAGGATGTGAAAAAATATAATAGGCAAAGGAAGTTGAGGAGAAATAGAGAAAAGCAAGGAATAAATGTACTCTTAGAAATGTACCTTCGTGTACAAACTACAGTATACGTAGGTTATTACCGTTTTTAGTTAAACGACGGGTTCTTATATTCCGCTAAGAACTTCATCTTAAGAACTCTCATTAAACATGCTCTTAATACCATCGCATATTGTTCTAGATTCTACAGCTGGCTTCAAATCTTTGTCTATTATATTTTTTCGTATTTGCTACGAATATCACTAGCCGCTCTTCAGGTTTTATTAGACTAAGGACTTTGATTTGCCATTTTGCGATGGTTGCTTAAACATAGTAGCTAAACTTTCTTAACAAACCGAAAATGTATTATTGTGAAGTTGTTATTGGTGCAAGTCATTCCTACAGATCGATATTTACATGAAACAATAGTGTATGATCTTTTTTTCACTAGCTAGACCCGATATATCAATGTAAATATCTTACTACTGCGTGCGTCTTGACATGTTGTTCTTGATCATGTCATTTATATAAGAACAATTTTGCTAGAGAGTATAGCTGACATATTTATATGGATCATATATACAATGAAAATTTGCATGTTATGGAATTGTCAAGTCCATTTATACTATTAATTGTAGAGAATGGCTTTGAACTGCATACAAGGCATTTTATAAACAAATCATCATAAGGACACCATCATGAACATAAAAGAACAGAGAATATACAGAACCAAACTAAATAAGCTATTGGCATTCTTTCATTCACCATCATCATCATCATGATTATGATGGCTAGTTATGATGAGACTGGCAAGGAGGGAGAGTTTGGCACTCAGACTCAGAGACACGAGAGGCATGGAACTTGGCGATGAAGGCAGAGGCTTTACGGTCAATACCTGGCTCAGCCACCCAATAACGCTTGTCCTCGTCGCTGGCCCATGCCTTTCTTGTGTATACGCCGTCGTCCCATGCGTCTGCTTCAACTCTGTGAGAAGACCTTCGTGATTTAAAGAAGCTAAAGAGCGAGAACTTCTTTCTGCCGTTGCCTCCCATTAGACGGTACAAGAACACGCCAAGATTCAAGAAAATAGAACTTTAAATTTGTTTAAGTTTGATGTGTTTGTGTTATGTAGAGAGATGGTTTTGCGGATGTATTTATAGGGTGACTGAGCAAAGCAGCTTCTTGTGGGAGGTTCTTTTTGTCCGGTTTGGTTCGAATCTTGGTTGTTTCTGTTTAGAAATTATCCCAATTATCAAAAGGGAAATAAAGTTTTGTTCAGTGTTGTAGGTTACATTGTCGGACCAACGTGCTTTTATGTATTGCTTGCAATTATTTTGGACCCTATTCAGTTGTGGGATTTTTTGTTGTAACTTTTATGGTTGATATATATCATTTTGTATAATTAAAGTTTCCATAAAAAATTGTAAAAAACATCATTTTTTTTCCAAAAATTCAACTTAAAATCCGGAGTTAACTAAAATATTAACATAAAATAAATTATTTTCCTCAAACATAACGTTTTATTCAAAATCAAACCTGTGTTTCAAAAAAAAATTCAAAATCAAACCTACCTGATAGTATCATAGTTCTAATCAAAACAATAACCAGTACATTTTTTATTTACATGCAATTTTTCATTTAGTGTTAGCGACATGTGTATATTCCCTCCATCAAATAATAATAAGCTATTTTCCATAGTTTGTTGTTTTCCAACTCGTTATCTAATACACCAAGGAAAACCCTCCAATGTTGATATCTCATCATTCGAGAGTAAAAAACAACTTTTTTTCTAAGAAAGAGTAAAAAATAACTTTTTAAGTTTAATTCATCCACGATGATTCTCCACATTAAAATAACAGAAGTTATGTAGAGAAAATCATAGGAATGGAGATATTATTGTTCGAGAATATGCAAGGGACGATGAAGATGAAGAAACGTGGAAGCTGGTATTACAGTCGACGGTTGTTGAGATCTTATAAGATAAACCCAATCTCAAAGGGGTCTGTATTAACTTTAGCTTAAGTCTTTGCTCAGTCTCTTTAAGTCTTTCCTTTTGAACTTTCTTCAATCTTTTTATTGGAGTGATCGAATCATTCAAAAAGTGTGTATTATTTTATGTTTCGCTATGTAAGAAGATAGACTTATTGTAATAAATGGCCAAACACAGTAGTGTTTCTTTGTTGGTTCTTGCTTTCTTCTCTTAATGATGCTTCTGGATATGACTGATCTCTCAAATTTGGAACCCCTCAAATTTCAACGAAGTGCCAAACTCTATCACTTAGAAGTCCTAAAGTTAGTCAATGCAAATAAGAAATTATTTGTGTGATGTGTTTCTTTTGCCTTTACAGAAAATATATTATATTTTGTGGAAAATATCAAAATATATTATATTTTGTAGTTCATTGGTATATCAAACCTTCATCCTTTCAAAATATGCAACTTCTAAATTTAAACATTTTTTTCCTGAATTGTAATACGTTTCACATTTTCATATAAATGAACACTGAGATTTGGAAACATATGGTCTATACTAAATATCTAGATTGAACAAAATTGGTAAACACGTTAGGTTTCAAATGTCTTAAACTACGTACACATTTTCATATAAATGAACACTGAGATTTGGAAACATATGGTCTATACTAAATATCTAGACTGAACAAAATTGGTAAACACGTTAGGTTTCAAATGTCTTAAACTATGTACACATCCACTATCATAATTTTATAAATTTGAGTATCACAGATACACTATGACAAGGCTGTAGCAAAACGTACTAGAGTACAGTAGTTTCAAACTAATAAATCTCAAATTTCATATTAAAAGGAATCTGTGGAAGAATAAAAGACTCAAATGTGTTATTTTATATGACAAACAGCGCTTCTTCTTTCGTTTTCCGTCTTTGAGGAATATATTCATCAGCTTCAAGCTAATATTATAACAATTAGTAGTTTATTAATATCTACTAGACTTTTTCATACAAATGTCCTATTCTTCTATAATAATGTTTTAGCCAATAAACTGCATATTTTGAGCAATATTTAAAGCATGGCTAATCTAGCACCAACAAGATGGTTGTCCAATTTGATAGGGAATATAAAAGAAGGAAAAAGATTGATTATTTCTTTTTGGATGTGAATGGATTAATCTTAATGGATTTGCAGGAGACAAAAAAAAACTCTCCTTGGTATGATTATGGGTTTGGAAAATTAACATTTGTTATATAAGAAATATAAAAATTCAAATATAACAAATAGGCTTTTTACCTAAAATATAGTGCCAAAAAACTTATAATTTGAAAATATAAAGACATCTTGGAGATGCTCTTACTAAAGAAAACAAAAAAGATTAGAATATAATTCAAGTTACGATATTAAAAAGCATACTCCAAACATGGTATATGTTTCAAAGTAAAAAGTAATCCACTAAAAGCTAACTAGCACCATACATGCCCATTAATTACAAAAGTCACTCATCTTTTTGTCACGACCAATCATATGAACGAATGTAACCACAACCTTTTAAATTTTTAATACAGGAAACTGAGTGGGTAATCCTCCACTTGGACCAGATTACTTCTCCTTTTTTACTTTTTCATTTTTAACTGTATAATTTAGTAATTTTATTTTAAGAATAACTGTCCAAAAATCGTAATAGAAATGCTAAAATAATTTTCATTTTATATTATGGGAAATTGGGTGAGATAACCATACAAAAAAACATAATTCATTATCTAATCAAAATTAGTCTCCGTCTCTTCTTTCATCTTCTTAGCCATCTCTACTCTCTCTCTAAAACTAATTTCGCTCTTTTTTTTTTGTTATATCACGAATAAAGCCCTATTATGGTTATGCTCAACTTTTCAAACTGTTTTTTTTTTTTTTTGGAGTTTGGGCTTAAGGCCCAATTTAAAGAAATTCTGGGCCTGGTAAACAGAACAAATAAAAACTTTAAACCCATCCATCCTCAGTCCTCACCCTAATTTTTTTTATCGTGTAGAACCTTTACTTAGACTAATCTGGGATTCAATCGTATCTAGCTGGCTTGAATTCAATTGCAATAACACAGAACCCCTAATTTCATGAGTTGTGTTGCAATTATTCAGAAACACAGTACATTGGTAATGGATATTAGGTGGCGTGAAAGTAAAACGAAACTCAAGTAGGATCAGGTCAATACACAACTCCATTACTGTTTTTCTTTCTTTCTTTTACTTATGTGTAGTGTTTGGTCGCTGCTTATGTATTGAGTGTTTTGTATATAGATGAATCAAGAGTCTTTTCTTAATGAACTAGCAGAAGAGTTTAGATTGCCAATTACACAAGGCCACACAGGGTTACGGAAAACGTTGATGTTGAGGATGTGGAGCAAGCTTCACTAGACACGAAGATATCATCATCATACGTCGGGTTTCGTCTTCTTGAGGAGATGGGGTGGAAAGCCAAAGGCCTCGGCAAGCAAGAGCAATGTTTTTTGAAAGACCAGACCGATTTATTAAAAAATCGTTTCGTTTAGAACCTGATTTTTAGAACACCTGTTTAGAGTGTTTAGAACTGCTACTTCAAAGTTGATCATTTGTTTTTTACTGTTTGCTTCAGGCATAACGGAGCCTATAAAGTCTGGTATCAGGGACCGGAGACTCGGTTTTAGGAAAGCAAGAAGAGGATGATTATTTCACTGCAGAGGAGAATAAGCTTGATATTGAGATCGAGGAGACTGAGGAAAGCGCAAAGAAACGGGAGGACGATGAACCCTTGTTCTTGTTTTATGTAGCGGTTCAAAGATATGAAAGAAATGCTCGGTGCAAGCAGCCGAGACCATAGGAAGAAACGAGAGCAGCAGCGTCAAGAGAGGGGGGATGACTAAAATGTGCTCAATTTCTATCTGTTCCTTTTGAATGTTTTGGACTTAACCTCAGGGTATTGTTTACTTCTTTAGGGCTGATGCTCGTAAACAACAGCAGATGCAACAGAACAAGCAAGAGGAAGACCCAGAGAACGTCCCAGCTTCATCACCGGCTAAGACCACTGTTATTGAAGTTTGGCTTTTCTATCAAAGAGCGGCAGTATATCAAAGGTGCCGTAACACAGGCTAGTCCTAGTTAATCCTGCTACAACATTAGTTGCTCACATATCAATTGAAACTAAATATCTGTTTCATTTTTGTAGAGTAGAGCAAACAACAAGCAGCCTAAATTAGCAATTGCATCGATTTTTGGCCACGATAGCAACGAAGATTAAAGTTGTTACATCTTGATTCAACAACATTGTACTTTATGTGATTCTATTTTTATGTTTTTTTTTAAACAGAACATAATCTGCAACAAAATTACCGTCTTTCAAGTCTTTGGCTATAAATCCATCTGACCGTTAAAAACAACCGTTAAAGGTTAAATTGCCACTCCCACTGTTTGGAAACCACCGCCTACTCAATGGACTAAATGTAATATAGATGGTTCATGGACCCATAAAGAAGGAAGAGGCGGCATTGGTTGGATTAGTAGAGATCAGGATGGCAAGGTGTTATTCGGCAGGGGCTACAGATTGGGATCCGCTATAGAAGCTGGAGCACTCAGATGGGCAGTATCAATAATGACTGGTTTTGGATATCGAAATCTTGTTGTTGAGTCTCACTCGCAGGTGCTGGTCCGGATGATCAAAGGTGAGAGAGAGAGGATATGTGGCCTATACTAAAACCAATCATCCAGGACATAACCCATTCTTTGATATCATTCCGAGATTATCTGATATCATATTACCTTAGGGAAGGAAATAAGGCTGCTCATAGGATAGCAAATGAGACTTTTTCATTTATGAATAATGTCCCTAAGCTGTTATATATTCTTTTTTTTTTTTTTGCTAAATATGTGAATATCATTAAAATGAAAGATTAGTCGACAAGCGTAGTGGGTGCGATCATACCAGCACTAATGCACCGGATCCCATCAGAACTCCGCAGTTAAGCGTGCTTGGGCGAGAGAAGTACTAGGATGGGTGACCTCCCGGGAAGTCCTCGTGTTGCACCCCTTTTAAAA
>NC_027754.1:36377108-36398816 GCF_000695525.1 Brassica oleracea var. oleracea | reverse complement strand
CCCTTTTAAAAAGTTTTTTAAAAAAAAAAAAAAAAAAAAAAAGTCCACAAGCGTAGTTAATCTATACAAATCAAACCCTGGCAAAAAGAAAGTAAAAAACAGGGGATTGATAAACGTAGACAAGAAGAAGCTCAACAGGGGATTGATAAACGTAGACAAGAAGAAGCTCATAAGAGGTCCAAGATAGATCCTATGAGTGAACTCAAGGATCAAAGAAGCCTACACATGAGGTCCTTGAATTTCTTCTTGTTCCTCTGTGCATTGATTGAGTTAATAACCTGCATGTTGAAGTCTTTAAACTCAACGAGCGGAGGAGATAGAGACTGATTGTGCAGCATGTTGTTTCGCTGCCTCCAAACAGAATACACCAAAGCTTGGGTTACAAGCATCTTTAAAACAGATGGTGCTCCTACAGTAGACAAACACGTCCACTCCATAAGCTCAGACCAGGTGTTGAATGTGGGAACAGTGCACTGAAGCCTGACACGAACCTCAGCCCATAGTATCAAGACATACGAACAAGAAAGCATCAGGTGATCCCTTGACTCTGGGCGATTTGAGCGGATGCAGCAGCTTGGAGAGACCGGCATTCCCCAAGACAACAATCTATCCCGGGTTGGAAGCCGGTTTAAGTTTGTCACCCACAGGTGGAAAGCATGTTTCGGTATCGCGCCAGGGAACCAGATGTGCTTTGCCGTGTGTTGGATTGCGCCCTTAGGTCTGAGAACATCCCAAGTCTTGGAAGAGGAGTAAAAGCTGCTGGAGACTGCTCATGTGACCCAACTAAATGAGTCAGGTCCCAGTTCCATCGAGGGCATTGCTAATGTGGACAGGTATGTGTGAAGAGTGACTTCATCATCTGATCTGGGATGGGGGAGTCTCCAGCCGCTAGCGTTGCAAGCGTCAGCTACAGAAGCTGTGATTGGAGTCCTGAGTCTGCGGGTTCCTGTCTGGCCAAAAACATTTATCAGAGGGCCCAGGGGGGTCCATATGTCGAACTAGAAGCTTGTGTCTTGACCATTCTTAATCTTACTGAACAAGAATCTTGATGCTAGATCTCTAAGCCGCAGAAGACAGCGCCAGTTCCAAGTTTGCATAGGAGATTCTTGTTGAACCCATAAGTGGTAAGATGTTCGGTAGTGGTGCGTTTTATTCCAAGCCACCCAAAGGGAGTCAGTTCCAGAGAAGAGGAGCCAGATAAAGCGGAAGAGAAGGGTAGTATTCCAACATCTGAAGCTTCTGAGACCAATGCCCCCTTCATCTTTGGGCAGACACACAATCTTCCAAGAGACCTTAGCTTGAGCTCGCCTATCTATATAACCTGACCAGAGAAATCGCGAGCAAAGAGACTCGATCCTACGAATGCAGCCTTTAGGCAGAAAGAAAGTAGAGATCCAAAAAACTACCATTCCTGTAATGACTGTCTTTAGGAGCAGCGCACGACCAGCGAAAGACAGTGACTTTGTTGCCCAAAAGTTGAATTTGTCGTTAAGCTTATCAATAAGGGGTGAGTATTTTGAGATCTTTAACTTACGGTGCATGAGCGGGAGGCCTAAGTAGCGTATAGGTAGCGAGCCAGTAGAAAAACCGTAGGCGGAAAGCTCATTTGTTTCTGCTTGTGTCAAACCGGCATGAAATAACTGAGTCTTGTCCCTGTTCATATAAAAACCCGACCAGCCAGCAAAATCTTCGAGAGTTTCATTTATACCATGGAGAGAAGAGCCACTACCGTCGAAAAAAATCATCACATCGTCTGCAAACATAAGATGAGATATTTCCAGCTCCTCGGTATGAGGATGGTAACGGATATATCCCGAGTTATAGCGAGCTTGTAGTAGACCTGAAAACGCTTCCATAGCCAGCACGAAGAGATAGGGAGATTGGGGGTCCCCTTGCCGCATGCCTTGAGTGCTCCTGAAGTATCCTCCCGTATGTCCGTTTACACAGATAGAGAAGGAAGCGGTGCTAATACAAGTGTAAATCCAGTCGATAAACTTGTCTGGGACTTCTATTGCCTTCATAGAGGCCACAACAAAATCCCATCTTATAGAATCAAAGGCTTTTTTTAGGTCTACTTTCAGCATTCCACTCGGCTCAACAGTGTTGGTATTGTAACCATGGATAATTTCCGTAGTGAGAAGTACGTTTTCAGAAAGGAGACGCCCTGGTATGAAAGCAGACTGAGAGTGTCCAACCGCCAAACTAATGATTTGCTTCAGCCTATCAGAGAGAAGCTTTGAGATCACCTTGTAGATGGTATTCAAGCATGATATTGGCCGAAAATCCGTTGTCTTAGAGGCGTTAGGGATTTTAGGAATGAGGAAAAGGTTGGTAGCATTCAGCTGCTTCAGCAAGGATCCCGAAGAGAAAAACTCTGAGACTGCTGCGATAACCTCACGTCCCACAATAGGCCAAGCACTCATAAAAAACTCAGGGGAGTAACCGTCTGGGCCACTAGCTTTATTCCGAGGCAGAGAGAAAAAAGCTGCTCTTATTTCCTCAGCCGAGAAATGTATAACCATAGAGTCTTTCTGATAAGCTGAGCAGGTAAACTGAAATAGGCCTGAAATGTCGTCTTGGGTGAACAAAGGCGGATCTACAGATTTTCCAAGGAGATGAGAAAAATAGTCAATACAGTGATTCTGAATGTCCGTCTGAGATTCAAATCTCTACCCATTTGCATCCTCAAGGTAATGAATATGGTTCATGGCTTGCCTTGAGTTTGCCATATGGTGGAAGTACGGTGTATTACGGTCTCCAACTTGCAACCAGGTAACTCTAGACCGTTGATAAAAGAAAGATTCCTCAGCTGTGGACAACGTTAACCACTTCTCCTGGAGATTCAGCTCTAAGGCAGCATTGACAGCTGAAGGATCATCTAAGGTGCGAACTTGAGCAATGGCTAAGGCATCTGCAGCTTCTTTGACTCTTTTTTCAATGTCAGAATAATTATTCTTGTTAAACTCTTTGATTATCTTCTTCAAACTCTTAAGCTTTTTGACCACTCTAAACATAAAATGGCCAGAGACCTGAAACGAGAACCAATGATCAGCTACAAGCGGAAGGAAGTCCTCATTTTTCAGGAGATAGTTGAAGAACCGGAAGGGTTTCTTCTGCCTTGGATCCCCGGATTGGAGAGATAGACTCAAGGAGGCATGATCCGAGAATGCTGACTCCCCAAAGAAAGCCAGAGATAAAGGGAAAGTCAGAAACAATTCTTCATTAACAATAATCCTGTCAAGCTTCTTTGCGATCGGCTCAAGACGTCTCTTATTCCACCAAGTATTGGAAGAGCCTCTGAAAGATAAGTCAACGAGGCCAGACTGAATTAAAGTATCAGCGGAAAGACGAGTTGGGAGATCAACGTTGGGGCTAGTAGAAACTGAGTTTTCCTCGGGTCGCAAAACCTGATTGAAATCTCCAAGCACAGCCCACGGCTTCCCTGACAGTCGCTGATCATTAGATAGAGTGATTAACTCATCCCAAAGGTGTTTTCTGACAGATTCATCTGTAGAAGCGTAGACAAAAGAGACGACCATTGGAGTGGTCGAGCTAGGGAGCTGGACCTCGCAGGAAATCATCTGCAAGGATTTGTGAAAAACATCCACCTTCACACTAGGATGCCATCAAATCCAAATTTTTCCTAAATCTGAGAAAGAGTAATTATTATCAAAAAACCAGCCTGGTAACACAATATTGACTAGCTTCTGCTGCTTCCGTTGCTGAACATGAGTTTCAATTAAACTCCCAAAAAGATCATTATTCCGCCGCACGAAATACTTAAATTCGCTATGATGCGATGATTTATTGAAACCACGCACGTTCCAACAAAAAAATTTTGTACACATAATAAAAATATTAGTTGGCTTTGGGACCTCTGTCCCGACCAAACCTGGTCTTGTGTATTGTTTTCACTGGGATGTATTGTCCTTCTTCGACATCAGAATCAGAAGAGGGAATGTCATCAGAATCAGATTCGACTTCAGAGACCGAAGTATGACCATTAGCCTTGCTTGTTCCAGCCTGATTTGCATTACCCTGAACCATAGCTGGAGATTTAGCAGAAGCGGTTTTATTAGGTGGGTGATCTGAGATAGCAATTCCTTTTCCCTTATTAGGATCCGGAAGCTATCCTCTAGAGTCATCACCGGTTAGAGACATGTCATGGCGAGGAGGGACTGATTTTTCCCTAGGAACACCTGCATGCTTTGAGTTGGAGGCATGACGCCTGGGGCACTTAGCCTTCTTCATGTCAGGTCCCCGAGTTCGAGTGCAAACTTCAGTGGAGTGAGAGGTTGATTTGAAGGTGGTGCAAGTAATGGGAGCAGACGGGCAGCGCTTAATGCTGTGACCAATCTCCTTGCAATGGGAGCAGACAGGCAGCATCCATGGACTGGAAACCGTCACTCTACTGATGTCACCAGACTCGAACTGCACATTAACCGCTTCCCGTAGAGGCTTCCTCGGGTCGATGATAGTTAACACTTTAGCCACTTCCAAATTTGTTTTATTAGCCGTCGCAGGGTGGAGATATTTGGGATGTCCTACCAGGCCAGCAATCCTTTCCAACCCATCCTCATTGAAGAACTGCAGGGGAACGTTCCGAAGCTCGAGCCAGATGGGAGCAGAAGAAAGGGCTGGCTTCTCAGGCAGGTTTCCAGGTTCCCAATGAGCAACAAACATCGTTTGGCCCTCGATTTGCCATAACCGTTGATTGATAACATGGTTCCGAGTGCCTACGTTGGAAATGTGAAACAGGAAAGCATTGCCTTCAAGCTTAGAAATAGTAATATCCTTGTATTGTTTGCTCCAAATTCCATTTACAATGGTGTGAATGAGACTTTGCGCAGGTGGATCCGAATAGAACTGACCAATAACAAAAGCTTCCCAAGATTTCTTGTTCTTTTCGATGATAGAGTTTGGGATCTTGATACACATTTCACCCGAGGGAAGAGCAAAAGGAGTACCCTTCTTCTCCAATTTTTTTCCTTTTCCTTTGAACAAGCCAACCCATTGGTCCGTGGGTTTGTTAACCAGGGACGGTGTCGAGTTAGCAGTAGCTGTAGCATGTGGAGGCTCGGAGCGAGCGACCGCTGTTTCATTCTCTGGGTTCGCCGCGATGGCAGCTTGCGCAGATGGTGTTTCCAGTCCTGCACTAGCTTGTGCTACTGCTAGAATTGATAAACTCGAGCGCAAATCCTTGGTGGAAGTCTCGATTACTTCGGGTGAGTTCTCCTCTGAAGCCCAAGGCTCCTGAGGCAGGTCCGTATTTGGTAGGTCAACCGAGCCAACAACATTAGTGGCTGCGAGGTTAAGCTGCTTCGATGAATCGCTAGCAGAAGTCTTGTCGAAAACCTGCTTGGTATCATCAATTGTGATTTGCTCCGTAACCCTAGATTCCAGAGCCAGATCCGAGATTGGAAGGTCTACCGAGCCGTCTGCAACAGCGGCTGCGAGGTCAAGCTTAATCGGAGACGAACCAGCTAGGATCTTTCCAGAAGCTTGCTTAGTTGAGCCAGAGGATTGAGGTGAAGCGGAGGAAGAAGGGGAGGACGAGGCGCTCTTGCCAGAGAGACCACGCTTAGGCTTCTTCTTCTTTATCATGATGAAAGGGAGAGAAGACGCTGGGATTGGCGCCGGATTCCGACGCCGTGAAAGACGCCGGAGATGAGATGCGAATGAACTCACTTTTTGTCGGTGGAGTCGCACTTTTTGTCGGTGGAGTCGCACTATTGGCCTATTATTGATGTCATGTATTCTATTAGTGCCATCTTTGGGTAAAGTCTTTTATGGAGGCTGATAAACCTTGCGTAAGAATGTTAGGAAAACGAAAGTTGATGTTGAGCAATCAAAATCAAAAGAAGAAAAGAAAAACAACCGTTAACGGATGCAAAATAGCTGACCATTTAACACGTGAGAGTTAAAGAGCCCTTGTGTTGGTGGTAACTTGGTAGGTGACATCTTCCTTACCAACACGCGCCAGTCACGTGACATGTAATTTTGTTTGTCCACTTGTCGTCGTCATGGAACCGCACTTTCACAACTTGTCTTTATCCTCTTTTTAATAATGAATGAAAAACAACAAACTCAAAACCATTCCTCTTTCAACAAATCCAATGGCGTCTCTCTCTCCGCCGGAAGAAGAAGCCGCCGCCGCCGCCGCTTCCTTTCACCACCGTCGCTCCAAACGCTATTCCTCCTCCACCACCAACGGCCTCGCCGCCGAATCGGTTCCCGACAAACGCCACAAGATCTCTCTCCCTCCGAGTTTCATTTCATCCTCCGAGATCGAGTCAGAGTTCTCCCACCACGACCCCGCCTTCGCGCGAATCAACAATGGAAGCTTCTGCTGGCAGCTCCGGTTCCTCCGCCAGCCGGATCGGTTCTTCTTCGACGAGCTCAAGCCCAACATCTCCGCATCCAGAGCCGCGATCAAACGCCTCATCAACGCCGAGCACGACGACGAGGTCTCCCTCGTCGACAACGCCACCACGGCGGCGGCCATCGTCCTCCAGCAAACCGCCTGGGCCTTCCGGGAAGGCCGGTTCGACAGAGGCGACGCGGTGGTGATGCTCCACTACGCCTTCGGCTCGGTGAAGAAATCGGTGGAAGCGTACGTCTCACGCTCCGGTGGGGAGGTCATCGAGATGCAGCTACCGTTCCCGGTTAACTCGGCGGAAGAAATAGTCAACCGGTTTAGGACCGGTTTAGCATTGGGGAAGGCGAACGGTAGGAAGGTCAGGTTAGCTTTGATCGATCACGTGACGTCGATGCCTAGCGTCGTGATACCGATCAAGGAGCTTGTGAAGATATGTAGAGAGGAAGGCGTTGACCAAGTGTTCGTTGACGCTGCTCATGGGATCGGTTGTGTCGACGTGGACATGAAGGAGATTGGCGCTGACTTCTACACTAGTAACCTCCACAAGTGGTTCTTCGCGCCGCCTTCCGTTGCTTTCTTGTATTGCAAGAGGTCCGGTGCTGGTGGTAATCTCCATCATCCGGTCGTGTCTCACGAGTACGGGAACGGTTTAGCGGTTGAGAGCACGTGGGTCGGGACTAGAGACTACAGTGCTCAGCTGGTCGTGCCTTCGATTCTGGAGTTTGTGAACCGGTTTGAAGGTGGGATCGATGGTATAAAGAAGAGGAACCATGAGTCGGTGATTGAGATGGGGGAGATGCTGGTCAAGTCTTGGGGGACGCAGCTAGGTTGTCCGCCGGAGATGTGTCCGAGTATGGTGATGGTTGGGTTGCCTGTGTGTTTAGGTGTGTCGAGTGAGACGGATGCTGTGAGGCTTAGGAACCTTTTGAGAGAGAGGTTCAGCATTGAGATACCGACTTACTTTAGAGCGCCTGGTGAGGGAGAGACTGATTCGATCACGGGGTATGTTCGCATTTCGTATCAAGTTTATAACAAACCTGAGGAGTATCATAGGCTTAAGGATGCTATTAATGAACTTGTGAGAGATGGGTTCAAATGCTCGTCTCTAACTGATTGAATAAGGTAACATTGTCTAGTATGCATTGGTGAGGGGCACTAGGATATGTACTAATGTGTGTAACGCAGGGAAACAAGCTATTTCGAGGGGGAGTAAATGAATAATGGATGGTGAGAGTTATTATCATGGTTTAGGTATCATGAGGATTTGGAAGAAGTGAAGTAGCCTATATATATATGTATTTTCTAGTTAAGTAATAAAACGTCTTCTTAATACAGTAAATATGTATGAGAAGACTTTGTAAGCATTCTTCTAATTTCATTTCCTCGAATCGTTTTGTTCTTCAAGTGTCTCCTCTTTACGTTAGCAAGGTCGGTAATAAAGTTAACAACGGTCACTATTTTCAGTGTTCTTGGTTCGATGTAACTGTCTAAAAAATAAAATCCTTATGCTTGTGTTGTTTACGTCGCAGCATTTTGACTTGCACAAAACCACTAAATGGAAAACGTTGATTTGATGTAATTCATTTGGAAACCTTTTGCCACTGTAAAGATCAGATTTATTTAAAACAGGAAATCTATACACGTTTTATAGTATAGCAAATATTTGAAAAGGAGACTTACTTTTTGAAAAGACTGCTATAATCACGTCTCTAAATAACATTTTGAAGATGTCTATAGCTACAGATAATACCTACCTGAATAAGACTTGTAAGAGCAATTAAAGTGGTCGTTGGTTGATTGAAAAAGATTCCCAAAACTCAGGTGGCGCATGTTCGCAACGTTTTAGTAACATGAAATGTTTGTTTGACTTTTGAGAGTCTTTGATCCAACAAACCTACCAAACTATGGGACCCATACAACTCAGCAATTAACAATTCTGACGTGGCGCAGCATTGGCATAATCAGTCGCACATTCCAGGGTAAGAGTTTCTCTAGCCTTTCTGCAAATTCCACGATGATCCTTTTGTTTTTTCTTATGTATACCAAAGTGTCGGTAGCTTATTACTATCGTTGTTGGTGGACTAATTTGAAAACTCTTTGTTTTGCTTCTCCTATTCCAAATGATATTTTTCTTTGTAGGGCATCGTCAAGTCTCATCGCACTTTGCAAATTTTGCATACTTTTCTCGGCGTGTTAACTCAAATACAAGTTGAAAATTCGTACCAAAATGAATAAATCTTAAGCTTTAAAAAGGAGCTAAAAAAAAAAGCTCCTTCCTACTTTGTTGAATACTTTCTTTGGTACAAAGATTCACTAAAGCACAAAGAATACCAAACTATTGATTTAAATTACTTGATGGCTTGTATACTATTAAACCAACCAGTCATAATAAATTCTTTTTTTCTACTACTCATACAACAAACAAAGGGTACATACATATCAGAGAGGTAGATAGAGAGAGGCATAATATTATACAAGTGTTGTGATTGTGCAACTACATTTAAAGTTTTTTTTTTTAAGGAAATCACAAACCGAGCCAATGACACTGCTTCCTCGCATGATCAGGTACTAACTTTGCTACAATCTCCACTGCCACACCTTTCAGCTCTGTTAGCACAACCAACAACAAACATGATTTCAGAAACTTGGATGATCTTCATACGTAACTGAGGAGCTAGGTAAGTAAAGGTAGATGTACGTACCGTGAGGCTTGAAGTTGAACAGAGGTGGAAGGAAACGTCCATTAGGCAGACGCGCATTTGGATCTCTTAGCTCGTCAAAGAATGGGTGGACCAATGTGTCAAGCTGTCACCACATGTTACTATGTCAGATACAAAATAGAAATGAAAAAAAGATTCACAGAAGATTTGTTCTAACACTCACAGCGGCAGATCGCAGATTGGGAGAGTACTGAAGAAGCCTTGATACCAAATCAACAGCCTCTGGAGGCATGCGTTTGTGGAATATCTGTAAACATATATATTATGGTGAGAAGTTATGTTACTGAAGAAGACAGTGTAACATGTTGGTTCATCTGATGTAATAAAATGTTTTAGCATATACCTTGTGCCATGGATGAGCTTTAATCTGAGGGAACTTGAACTCCGTGTAGTTTGGGTTCATGCATTTGATTTCCTCCCTAGTAGGCGTTCCCAAAACCTACGCAACACAACACAAAACATTAGAAACATTAAGTTGTTATTAAAATGAACAAGTGAAACAAAGCTTATTCACCTTGATAATCTCTACAAGTTGATCAACGCCACTCTCACCGGGGAACAATGGCTGCCATAGAGCACAAGCTAGATTTTGTCAATATAAAAAAAAACTCCAGTTTGAGTAGAACATTAAAGTTTGAATTAGATGATTTTAGCATTACCTGTCCAAGCAAGAGCTCAGCAAGAACACATCCCGCAGACCAGACATCAATGGCTGTTGTATACTCGGTGGCTCCAAAGATAAGTTCAGGTGCTCTGTAATACCTCGAGCAGATGTAGGAGATGTTTGGTTCCCCTTTTACCTGTGTTTTCAAGAGTTGCATTTGATTTACTAAAAAAATTCAAGAAGAATGTACACACAAGAGATTAATCGAACTAACCAATACTTTTGCACTTCCAAAATCACATAGCTTCACTTGATGAGTGTGTGGATTTACCAACAAGTTCTGAGGTTTGATGTCACGATGACACACACCAATACAACGGTGGATGTAAGATAAAGCCCTAAAGATCTGCAAAACATAGAAGAAGCCGATAAGTAATCTAAAACCAATTTACAAATGCGATAACTGAGAGTACCTGATAGGTGTAGAGTTTGACGTAGATGATAGGCATCCGCTGGTTGAGTTTGTTGTAGTGTTTGATAACGCGATGAACCGTTTCCGGCACGTACTCAAGAACCAGGTTGAGGTAAAGCTCGTCTTTCTCGGTGGTCGAGAAGAAGCAGTGTTTGAGAGAGACGACGTTCGGGTGGTCGAGCAGCCTCATGGTCTGAAGCTCACGGTTCTTGTACCTCCGGTCTTGCAAAACTTTCTTTATCGCAACGGTTTCTCCTGTCTCGAGGCATTTCGCCTGGAAGACAACGCCGAAAGAACCGTGGCCAACAACACGTTCGGCCATGTAGCTGATCGTCTGCATTTGACATTTGAGTGGGAATCAAAACCAAAACAGAAGAAAGAAACTAATGAATCAACTTAACATAAGAAAGAAGAAGCAAAGAAGCTATTTACCTGTTTAGGTTGGCCGTTTCTACCACCGATGGTAGTGACTATAATGTGGCCAGTCTCTGTGCTATTACCATCAACCACTGTCGCTTCCATCTCCTAAGCAAAAATCAAAACCTCCATTTTAGTTGTCTATAAACATAGCAAGCAAGAAACACGAAACAAAGGCATACTTTATCATCGCGAATCTTCATGTCGTTCATTTCTTCAGGCAATTTATCAACACCAGTAGAGTCTCTAGGAGGTGGTATGCTCACGGATGCCATTTTTTTTTTCAGGGTAGGGTACAA
Source organism: Brassica oleracea var. oleracea (assembly GCF_000695525.1). Taxonomy (NCBI): domain Eukaryota; kingdom Viridiplantae; phylum Streptophyta; class Magnoliopsida; order Brassicales; family Brassicaceae; genus Brassica; species Brassica oleracea. The sequence goes on along the minus strand of NC_027754.1, from coordinate 36,387,925 downwards.
ACAAAGTTTCCTTCTTTTCAATCTTCAAGCTCTCTCGAGGCTGCAACAAAGCAAAAGTGTACTGTTTTTTCAAATACAAACAGAGAAAACAACATTTTATTCACAATCTGAGTATAAAAGAGCAAGCTTTTACAAGTGTTTGTGACACTAACAAACAGAGAACGTAGGAGACAAGAACAATAAGAGAAAGCCAAAGAGGAAAGCTTTTAGGCAAAAAGACCTTCTTAACATCAAAGTAAGCAGATCTGGAGCTATAAACACCTCAACAAAATTTCCCAAAAGAGCAACAGAGACCTGACCTCCCAGAATTCGAGATGAGCATCTTAAAAATGAAAACTTGAAGAGATGTTTAAACGTACCGATTGAAAACGTTGAAAAATCTCAGATCGAGAAAGATGGAGAAGACGAAGATTTTTGGAGGTAGATCCGTACGGTTAAATAAAAGAAGAGATTGTGGGTTTGATGATGATGATGATGATGATGATGATGATGATGAGCCTTCTTCTCTTCTTTCCTCTCTTCTTCTCGCTTTAACTTTTTTTATTATGAATTTTTATTTTATTTTATTGTGGTGTTTCTTCTCTTTTATGATATACTGCGCTGGAGACAATTTTTTATTTTGTTACAAATGTATAACTATATTTATTTATTGATGTCTGGAAAACCTGTATTTATTTATTACAACATTTGACCGTAGAATACAAATACAAATACAAATAGGCCAATAGGATAGTCTTCAAGTGAAAACTAATGCACTATAGTCTTCAAGTGAAAGCTAGTACAAATTATAATAATGGAGTCTTTGAAGTTAGCAAAGAACCAATGTAAAAGTTACATTGGTTATGGTTTTTCCTGTGTTTTTTGAGTATTTCTTTTGACCGTTCAAACTTTTTCTTGTTCTCCCCAGCACACACGACACGACAAAAGAGAGATGAGGATGATGGAAGAAAGAAAATTTACACATCATTATTTATCGTCTTTACTAAATTGATCATCACATGACCCTTCAATCAATTATTTCTTGTGTATGGATTTCAAGAATATACCAAGAGGAGACCACAAGCTGAAAAATGGGCCGTTTGGTCAAACGTGTCGCAGAGGCAAACAAAAATATAAATAAATAAAATTAATCAACGACCACTTTTTTATTATAAGGTGAGACACCACCCTATCCTGTGAGCTATCTCCTTAATAATTCACCCCCAATTATTGGATTTTATCCCCCTTGCAACAACATTCAATAAAAAGTTGAGACAAACAAAAATATATATTTTGGACATTTCTTCTTCTCTTTAATAATCCTAGAAAAGGCAATCAAAGAACTGGACTGTAAACCTAACCCGTACATACTTACTCCGAGACGGGATTGGACCACCATTTGGTAAGCCCGCAAAATTGCAGGCCTCGCGAGACGGACCGAAAACGGGATGGGCTACATGTTAACCTACGGGATTTTGAAGACCCGCAACCCTAAGTCCTCATTTATGTTTTCACCTAAAATATTGAGAGAGAAGGCGATTCGACGTTATGGAACTCCGATGATGGGGGTTTCAGGGTCGATGATGCTTCCGGTCTCCCAAGCGCCTTTGATCTGAACTGGTGGAGCTTCTTTGAGCCATCATAAGAAGTTTGAAAACTCACTTTCCACCGAAGAAGAAGATCTAGTTCCCGCCATGGGCTCTTCATAGTTTTGCCTATATGTATTTGTTCGCATTATCATACATTTTGGAGTTTTAGGTTTCAATATATATATAACTAACTTCTATTATTCTTATTTGCAAAAGATGAAGTTGATGGTGAAAAATAGAACTCTCCATCTTTTTGTCGTTTGTTGGTGATAAAGCTGAAGAACAAGAAGTGTGATTTGGTGTTTTATTTTTATTTACTTTTGGGATTATCATCTTTGATTTGGTGTTTGGTTTTATTTAATTTTGGATTCAGAAAACTAAAGCATTTGTTATGAACTTATGAGTTATAATATTTGGATTCAGCAACTAAAGCATTGTTTATTTTTAATATGTTTGGAGTGTAACAAAAGTAACTAAACTAGGCCTGGGCATTTTAACCTGGACCCGAAGACCCGAACCGGAACCGACCCAAAAATACCCGACCCGGAACCGGACCGAAAATTTACAAGTACCTTTTGGGTCTAAATTTTTTTTACCCGAAAGAACCAGAACCGAAAAGGAACCGACCCGAATAGACCCAGACCCAAAAAGAACCGACCCGAATAGACCCGACCCGATAAGAACCGATTTGTACCCGACTTAAAAACATGTATATCTAAAACTATGCTGTTTTGTGTTCTATTTTATATATATTATTTTATGATTTAGTTGAAATATCTTTTGTTAACAACATTTGTTATTATTTTTTAACATTTTTAAAGTAATATAAAGCTTTAAAATGTAAAATTTAGAGTTTTAAAACATTTTATTTTAATTATTAATAGTTTCTTTTAAGTTGTTTTGTAAAATTTTAGATATATATGACAAATATTCAACTAAAGTTGATGGAATTGGGTATATCATGTCCTTTTCAGATCCTAAATACCCGAATCCGATCCGGACCCGATATGGACCCGAAAAATTACGGGTATTGTATGGATATTTTAATTATAGACTCGAACTGACCCGGACCCGAGAAGAACCGACCCGAACCCGAACCGAAAATTTCTAAGTACCTATTGGATCTAAATATTTAGGACCCAAAAAGACCCAGACCCGAAAGGAACCGGCCCGCACCCGACCCGAAGACCCGAACGCCCAGGCCTAAACTAAACTAGTGTTTTGATCCAACTAAAATCTTCAACTAACAAGTGTATTGCCTTATCCAGTTCAATCCTCGACAAGGCTCATTTACTGATGTGTCATGAACCTGATAAAGCGTCATGAATTATGTCTTGAAGCGTCCAGGAGCTATATGTTCGTTTGTAATTCTATGACCCGCTGCGGTATGGGACGAGACGGGACGGATCATGACATTCCTAAATAATCCCATGGACAGAAGCATAATGGGTTCTAAATTTATTCCGGTTCTTATTTTCATACAACCAACAAACAAATGGATTTTAATAAGGGGAATGTGTTAAATAAATGCCTTGTGTTCCAATTTAATTTTAGCCCATGAAACATTATATACAAAAATGAAAGAGGTGGCAATGAAATAGCTTAGTCAATCATAATTTTCTTCTCAACATGCACAGAAACACAATCGTCAAAGTTTAGACATTTCAATTCAACTTACAAACTCACCAATTACGACTTCAAAAGTGTTTTCATTTATAACACACAAGTAACAACACAGCGTCTCTGACTCACTACGTTGTCAAATCATCTTTAAATCTTTGTTCCAAGTTAGTTAACATCCTATTTTGAACATCCATCAGTCAAATAAACCAAAAAAAAAAGAAAAAACTTTTCTTCTGGTCTTTGTCTATCCTCCGCATCGGGTGTCAAATTGTGGAACACGACCAAGTGGTAACAGAATATCCTTCATCGTCTCATAATCTTCATTTCCTATTCCACGTCCTTCTAAAACCTGTTTTTATATTTTTCACATCAAAAATTAACTTATAAGATTTCACCTTTATTAGTGTTCAAGTCAAATGCGACTAACCTTGTTTTTGTTAAATATATAAGGTGCAATCCGAGGAATGCGGCATACAGACAACGCATCCAGTAACACAAAAACTATCACTTGCCATTGCTCAACCCTAAACGAAGGTACAGCCCATGTCAACGACATCGTCTCCACCAAGCTTCCCTGTTCGACAACCACATTGCTAACAACTGTTAAATAACTTCGAAACATAAGTTTTGAGATATCGATATATCATTATGTGAAACTTGATTAAAAAGCTAGGATTTCAAATACGATTTCAAATACGATTTCAGATATACTAACTTCTCTTTCAATAGTGCTTTAATACATCTGACAAATTAGCTAGAGCCGGGCTGTGTGTGGTTTTCTAGGTAGACCGATAACAGAATAACAGAAAAAAAAATCGATGAAAAGGTTTTGTGAGTTACCACTTACCAATCCTTTTCCCAACTCATATATCGCTATTGGCAGCCTGAGATCAGTAGAGATTCAAGGTAAAGCTCTTGCAAGACACCCTGCTCTTGCAAGACACCCAGAAATTGTCTCCTTGATCTCTGAGGATAGCCTGTCTACCAGCATAATCCTCCGTGGGTACTCGTTACCGTTAACAAATAAGAACTCCTCATAAGCAGATTCATCCTTCCCATATATGTATGCTAGAGAGGAGGATGATACCCAGCCAAACAGTGAATCCCACAACATACCAAAAGTTGATAACTGGGGAAGGTGGTGAACCAGTGTGAAAATTAGTTTCATGCAGTTCTAATGGGTGAGTTTGTACATAATGCCTAAAAGATACTTACCGTTAGAGAGAGGCCTATGGGAGGTCCATCAAACCAAGATTGATCAGGGTCAAAAATATCAAAATCAGGCATCCCAGGCTTATTTGGACACTCCAGAAGAGTTGCTTCCTCTTCAGTCATATCCTCCTCGATTTGCTCCTCGGAAACCTCTTCATCCAGTTGATGGGTACTTGGTAACAAAACGATTCCACCTTTCGCAGCTATATAAAACATGATAAAGCACTTAATAAAAAAAACTTATGGAACGCCACAGCGTATGAACAACCCAAGCGCATAACTAACACTTTTTATGGACTTACCGGCATCTAAATCTCCTGAAGAAACAGCTTCAGCAGCATGACTCAATGCCGTAGCACAGGCTTCTGCTAGTGCGAGGTGTGATACACTTTTCACATCCTCTATACGAGTAGAAGCCATGTAAAGACCTGATTCGCTATCATTGCTTCTAACCTCACAAAGATCACCATGGCCATTATCGGCCCAGGTAACTGAACGACTAAGCTTCTTAGGGCCAGAAAATTTAAGGCATGATCTAGTGACGGTTTTACTAGATGAACACGTGTCCTGATGAGCTTTAAGTCCCTCGTAAGATTCAGCTGTAAGGATTTTGCCACCATCTTCACAAGAATCAGCATGGAATTCAACAGAAATAATCTTCTTTCCCAATTTTTCTGGTTTTTTCCTCAACCCTTTCGTGTTAGGACCAGAGGATGATCCTAGTAAAGCCTTTTTCCTGTCTAACATCTGAAGACCTTCTACGTGGAAACTTAGAGGATCTTTCATTGAACACGGTGGCTGCTTAGCAACACTATATTCTACACTGTATCCATCGCTCATTATAGCAGAACACTCCAAACCCATCTCATCAAGCATACAATTCTTAATGTCCTTCTCCATTTCGCGATCCTTGCAATAACCTACATACCCACAGTAAAATTCAATATGAGACAGATAAACATAATCTCACACAGACAAGTAAATGGTCTAACAATCAGCACAACATCTCACTGCACCCAAGAAATAAAGAAACTCGTTTGTGATACAGAGAAAAGAGAAAATCTTGAAAGTAAGACCTGACTAGTTAACTATTTCTACAGCTCTCAGAGTGCTTACTTGGAAGAATTGCAGTTTGTTCGAAATATGTCACAAATGTTTGCCCTTTGCCTGATTCCCCTACATGAGAAGCTTGCTTGGCTTGTGTTGGAATCTTCAAACCCTACTTCTTAGACACAGTAGAGGATTCAGTTAAAGAACTTTGCTCATCAAACTCTAATCGACGACGAAACCCTGCACATTCATAGTAGGCTTCAAAACCATCCAGATAAACAGAGTGCATGGACAATAACGCCTATATTGCCACACATATCAGCAGAAAATGGCTTAATAAGTAACCACCACAAGATCTCAAGGCTCCCTAAGGAATAAATGAAACCATATTCCTACCTTCAAGAAAGAATAAGTCACATAAGCAGCTACAAATTCTCAGCGATATCTAGGTCGTAAGGCGGCCTACTACTCTTTAACACCTCCCTTAGTGCTTACTCGATTTTTTCAGTGCAGGAGAAACTGTAGTTTGTTCTTTCGAAACTTTTCCCCCTTCACCTCTCTCAGATTCCCCAATAGGAGAAGTTTGCTTTCTCTGTGGTGGACGCTTTAAAACATTACATTCGTCAGTAGCCTTGGAATCTGTCAAAAAACAAATTCATATAATACCAAACTTTTGGTAAGTAAAGAATGTGCTTTCATCATCGAAACTTACCCCCTTTAAATCGTAAACTATGTGCTCGCTGATCGATATCTGATACTTCCCCTTTCTAGAAACGTTGGAAAGGGGGGATGATCGGCAGAGAGGGTAGCCGCAGAGCTTAGCGATTGTTCGTTCCGTGACGACGTCCTCGTAGTCTGATCGAGATATCAAGGTTCCCGCCGCGAAGAGATGCTTCTGGTCAGTGATGCCATCGAGCATGGCGAGCTGGAACTTGTGACCCGCATCGTTGATTGTGATTAGTTGATCCTTTACCATTTTCGTGAAGTAGCAGTGATCACACTCTATTTTTTTACTCTAAAATAATAGAGTAATTCTATAATAAAGTTTGAATTTGCTCCAATGATATTCTATTTCAGAGTAGAAAATAGAATGATTGAACAAATAAAAAAAAAAGCTACTCCATATTTGGAATAAACATATTTTCCTATGGACCGATAAAAACATTTGAAATTAGTTGAAATGGAACATTTGTTGTATTTTTTTTTATTATTAGCATGACTTCTGTGCCCAAGAGCATCATACACAATGGTGGTGCTCTCACCATTGTTCTCAAGATGAAAAATATGAAAAAATTGAAGAAGCAAGAAAGAGAAAGAGAGCATGCCCTTGTATGAGATCATGCGATGCAAGAGCATGTTCTTGTATTGTCTCTAAACACAATGAATATATAAGGATAATCTTATGAAACACATGTTCTCTTGTGAATAATTTATATTTTTTTATTATTAAAATTTATTTCGAGAGACAATGGTGAGCGCACCACCATTATAGATGCTCTAAATCTCATAATCTATGCATGAATTATATCATCTAATATAAGTTTCTTTTTAAGTCAGACATTGTGGAAGCTTTTTTTAGTCTAATGGTTTGATTAAAAATTTATTAATACTTCTACATACACAATAAAAAAAAAAACCGAAATTATGCCGACTAATTAAATTTCCAGGAGATCTTCGGCATGCAATAAAGAATACCAGATAGATTCAGTGGCTGATGAGGCAACATTAACTTGGTCAAAGATGAATGCCTGTTGAAGGACTGAAGTCTTTGCAGTTAACAAAAAGCTGATCAAATATAAATGAGAAAGTCATTTTTTTTTGTTTGCTTATGCTTCCAACTGGGATATTTGGATAATCGTAGTATTTCATATGGCATTCTCTGTAACGAAATATAATTGTCATACTTTAAAAAAAGATTTGTAAAGTTTCTCGGGTACCTCACTCAATAAACATTATCTACCACTAACTGCAACTATACATTTACACACACAAAAATAAGATAAGAGTTCAAAGATCATATAAACACCACCAAGAACTCATCTTTTGGAGACAACCACTAATATCAACATCGACATTGACACGACGATCTTGAACCCTGAAGTATCCCAAAAGTTCTGTTTCTCCCCAGACCCCGATTCATTCAACTGTTTTCCAGTAACCTGATCTCTTAGCTCCTTGATCGCCTTGTCTCTCTTCTCCCCCATCTGCATTTTCCATTCATCAATCACACAATAATAAATCATCTGGTTTCTCATATATAAGTCAAGTAGAGCTAAAATCCACTTTACCCTCTGCAGCTTCCTTGTCTGGCTACGAGCTTCATGCAGACAAAACTCCAGTTTCATCACCTTCTTCCTCAACTCTTGATCTGTTCTTCTTTGTTTCTCCAACTGAATAATCATTTATAAGTTAAAAGACTGAAACTTTCCAACAAAACAGAACACAAGAATAAACAAAGACTGCACCTGAGATTCAAGTTCCTTAGTCTTGAGTTTCCAGTGACCTGACATTAACCTTATCTCATCTTTTAGCTTTGCAATCTCTTCGTCTTTCACACCCAACAGCTTGTTCATTCTCTCAACGTTCTTTGGAGAAACCTCTTCCACGAGTCTCCTGAGCTCACATTCTCTGTCTTTCCCTGACTTTGCAACAGCTTCGGTTATCTCACGCTCGATTCTCGTGACTTCGTCTCTCAGCTGCTTCTGAGAACACTCTCTTGTCCGTAGATCTCTCTGAAGGTTATCAAGCTGGTGGCCGAGCTGAGTCACACGGTCTTCGTGCTCTCTAAGCACACGTGTTTTATCGTCAAGTTGTTCTGTAAGCATTGAGCATTGGAGCTGTGCGGATTGAGCAGAAGCAGCGCTTGTTTCCGCAGTTTCCTTTGTTAAGGCTAGCTGCGATCTCAGGTCGTCCACTTCTTCGAGAAACTGTTTCCTCAAAAAATGAAATCACACAAGAAGAAACATTCTTAATGATTCAAACTTCGTCAATAAACAATTAAACATTTAATAAAGCGGTAAGCTAACCAATCAATAACCGAGCAGGGCTTCTCCCTAACTAATTGCATTGATTGTTCAAGAAAGTAACGGTTCTTGAGTTGCATTGAGTGAAGTCTTCTGATCAGATTAGTTCATTTCATCACAAGAATTTAACTTTTCAGGCCAAAGCTAGAGAGATCCATGTTATTCTAAAGATCAGATAGTTACCTTGACCCAGTTAAGATTCTAAAATCATTCAAAGGAGATCCTTTTGAATAGGTCAAGAGCTTCACTAGACATTTATTATATAATAAAGTTGAGATAGACCACAGTCAACTTTCCACACTCAGCTTCATCTAAAATTTTACTGAAGATCTTAAAAAGGGCCATAGATCCATTATATACCAAAGTATAATGATTAGCTCAGAAAGTTGAAACCAACTAATACTCTTTCAGTAACCATTTAACAACACTTAACAAAGACCCAAACTTTTTCAGACTATAATATCAAATTCGGAGTCTTTAATATTATAACTCAAAAGCCAAAAGGGTATGTAAAAGTTAAAACCTTTGTAGCAGCAGATGTTGAAGCCTCAAGCTGACAATTCCTATCTTCCAATGTCTTCTGCAATTTACAGAGCTCCCTTTCCATGTTCTTAGCTTTTGTCTCTGCTTCCTGGAGAAAACAAAACCCACAAGAAGAAACAAATCATTTCTCATCTGATACAAACAAATAAACACAAAACTGACCCCGCAAAGGCACAAACCAAAGGAAAAATCAATCAGAGAATAAACAAAGGGACTTACTTTTCTAGAAAGGCTTTCTTTAACAAAGAATTGTTCTTGAGAAACCAAACGGCCTTTCACTTGATTTAGCTCAGCCGCCATAGACACCACGTTCCTCCGGAAACTCTCCTTCTTCCCATCCAAATCTCTCAGAAGCGGATCCACCGCCGTTTTGAAGGAATCAGACATCAAGGCTTTGCCGGATCTCTCATAAAATCGGTGAATCTGTTTTAAAGCATCAGATCAAATCTCAGAAACTCGTAAATGAAGAGGAGGATATTCAATGCATGTGAACAAATCTTAAATTATTAACATACAAGAAAACAAAGAGGGGATCATTAAAGTGATGAACGTTTATTAATGAAATCGAATTTTAAATATATTTCTTCAGACAGTGAGAAGCAAACAAAACAATCAAAGGAGTTCAAAAAGATTGCGACTTTACGAATTCGTGTAGAAACTAAAGATGGGGAGAGAGTTCACAGCAGGAGCTTTGTTTTCTCGGGAAAAATCGTCAAAGAGGAAATCAAAGCTTCATGTTAATTTTCTTTCGTGACAGAGGAGAGAGAAAGGAAACACGCAGTCAATGAGTTTCAAATAAATGAATTTGGCTTTTTTTAATGTCTGAAAGAGACATACAACTGGAAAATGTTAAATTATTATTATTTTCTTAAGTTTTGATTTTATTTTCCACTAATTACGGGTTGAGAGTTTATTTGTTTTATGAATTAATAAAAGGGACTTTTTTGAACTTCACTGAAAAATGATTTCCCTCCGAATCCCTCGATATTTGCAAACCACATCAGAGAAAGACAAAGTGGGAAAAGCAGAATTTTCTGTAAAAATATCAATATAACGCTAGAATTGGACCCCAAAGAAAACTCTATAAGAATCAAATTTGGACAAATCTCCAAAATATCACATTTCTAAGTTTATATCACAAAAATAGCACTTAAAAACTAAAATGACCAAAATAGCACATTTCTAAGTTTATCCTTTGAAAATTTTAATTTTTTTATTTTTTAAAATTTGAAATCTTATCCCCAAAACCTCATTTCTCAACTCTAAACCCTAAACCCTAAACCCTAAACCCTAAACCCTAAACCCTAAACCCTAAACCCTAAACCCTAAACCCTAAACCCTAAACCCTAAACCCTAAACCCTAAACCCTAAACCCTAAACCCTAAACCCTAAACCCTAAACCCTAAACCCTAAACCCTAAACCCTAAACCCTAAACCCTAAACCCTAAACCCTAAACCCTAAACCCTAAACTCTAAACCCTAAATCCTAAATCCTAAACCCCACCCTTTAACTATAAATCCTAAGTTTGTGACTTTTGATAAAACATTAAGTGCTATTTTTGTGACTTTTGACCTTGAGTATTAGTTTGGGAACAAAAGCTTGATTTAGTGCTATTTTTGTTTTTTCTCATCAAATTTTATAATGTCCAAAAATATAGGGCAAATCTCCAAAATAGCACATTTCTAAGTTTATATCAGAGCACTTGTCCTGCTCGGTCGCTACGTAGCGACCGAGCGATTGTCCCGCTCGTTCGCTACGTAGCGACCGAGCTCAAGCCAAAGCTCGGTCGCTACGTAG
>NC_027754.1:36371824-36377073 GCF_000695525.1 Brassica oleracea var. oleracea | reverse complement strand
CTAAACCCTAAACCCTAAACTCTAAACCCTAAACCCTAAACTCTAAACCCTAAATCCTAAATCCTAAACCCCACCCTTTAACTATAAATCCTAAGTTTGTGACTTTTGATAAAACATTAAGTGCTATTTTTGTGACTTTTGACCTTGAGTGCTAGTTTGGGAACAAAAACTTGATTTAGTGTTATTTTTGTCTTTTTCTCAAAAAAAAAATATATATATATATATATTTGGCCTAATACTGTTACATTTTGTTAGCAGTACGAAAAATATATTTTTGGTCTGGTGGATGGTAGAGGATATGTCTTGATATATGATTGAATAAAACGTTAATTTACTGGAAACTATGATAGTAGAATTGAGTCTTTTTTCAAAAAAAAAAAAGAACTACTGCCTCTAGATTTAAATATAAGATGTTTAAAGTTTTACACTCATATTAAGAAATAATAAATACACTATTTTAATTGTTATTTTTTATTATATCAATAAAATTGCATCACTCATAATTTTATTTTTTAATTCATGTTTAAATTTTAAAAATAAATGCATTAATTATATTTCAAAATATCTTATATTTATATACAAGATAAAAATATAGAACATTTTACATTCGTATCCGGATGGAGTATGACGTAGAATTAATTGTTTGTAAACATGCAAAAAAACATAACTGTTCATAAACACTTGGCATGCTTTGGTTCATAGCTGGAAGCCTAAAAATCAGTGTAATGAGGCTAATTGGTTTTATCCACACGATAGTATTCCACAAAATGCATTAATTAGTTGGAGCAATTAACGAGAAGTGTTATTTTCACATTATCCTTTTGTACTTGATCATTTCTTAGCAATATTATTCCACGTTATTTTTCTTGCTTTATACTAGTATTCATTTTTGTGAATATAATAATGTTTTATGTATATGTTTGTTTGTAGCAAAATAATAAATATAGTTTTCAAAAAAAAATAATAATAATAAATATTGTTTACTGCTAAGTTCGCATGAAAATGTCTCATTATTTAATCGAAGAAACAACATATCGACATAACATAGAAGGGAGAAGATGGTACCCAAAATAGTTGGATCGTTAAATTAATTATTAATCTTATAAATAGGAAAATGTTTGGAATATTATAATCAGATTATTAGTTGGATCACGCAGGGGTGGCTGTGTTTAAGGGACAATGTCGACACAAGAGACAAGGATAGGAGGAACGTGTAAAGGGAAGAGTTGGTTTTAGGTTCGGATTTTTAATACGTTCGGTTATCGGTTTGGTGTTTCCGAACCTCTAGAACTCCATAAGTCAGACAAAAAAGACAACAACATGAGCCGTTTTTCTTCTTTGTTTTGAACAGAAACGCAAGTATATATGACTCTGTAAACTTCAAAAGCTTACAGAATTAATGAAAGTAGTTCTTTTCATGTGAACTTTAGATATGAGGTGTAACGCGAATGACTTTGCCATTCACGCAGAGCTGCCTTTCTTTATTCACACACCTACTCTCTGAGCTGTATCAGTAACAAACATTTATATGTTGCAATAATATTGTGTTCCGGCTCTCAACAGGTGACCGAATGAGAAATTGGAATGTTGATGCTGATACAACTTGCTGTCTATGCCAAGAACCACTAGAAACTCTGAGTCATCTATTCTGTGAATGTGAGTACTCGACAAAGGTATGGGAAGCACTCATGAGGGGTGTTCTTAAGGATCAATACACTGCAAAGTAGGAGGATCTTATAAGAATGATCTCAGGTGGCCCTAATGGGAGAAAGATTGAGGTTTTCACAGTGCGATATATGTTTCAATACGATATGGGGAGAAAGAAACAAGAGGAGGCATGGAGAGGTTCCATCTCCTTCTGAGGTTCTGATCAAGAGACTAGACAAGAATATGAGAAACAAATTCACTCTGATACAGAGAAAAGGCGATAAGGAATACATAAAAGGGATGGAATATTGGTTTAGCCCTCGATGAGAATGGAGAGCTCGTTTTTTTGCTAGTTTCAATTTTCAGAAAAATAATTTCTTTTGATCTTTGCTTTCTTGGTAGGAAAGGTACACTGGTTGTAAAAATGTTTTTTTTTTCTTGAATTAAATTTAACATTCAATTCAAAAAAGAAAGAAAAACAAAATATTGTGTTCCGTTATGGAGTTGATGTTTTGGTACATGGTACATACTACATACATTACTGCATCACTAGAGCCGTCCTACGAAGATCACGCATGACCGAGTTTATCTGCACCATGTTGAGATCTCATATAAATCTTTCTTTCGTAACATGCGTGATTGTTTAATAAATCGTTTTCTTTAAGATTTGAAACATGGACCTACTGGTGTATAAACATTAATGAACGTTTACTCAAACCACTACTGGACCACTAAGGGATCAAATGCTCGTATGAGACAAAGGGGGTCAAAAAAATATAGAATGAACCTCTTATATTTTAATTAAAAAATATATTAAAAGTAAATAAAAAAATGGGGGTAAAAGATCATAAGACCTAAAAATTAAACATATTTACTAGTTTATGCCATGACTATCCTACCTAGATTTGACCCGGATCCAGACCCAAAATCCGACCCAATTTTAACTATAATCTTCTTCTTCTTCCTCTTTTTTTTCTCCATTAATATTTTTCCACCTTAAAACAAAATCAAAAATTTTCTTTAATAATCCACCAATTTTTTTTTCTTATCTCAAATCGATCAACCCATAGTCATGTTTAATCAATTATATCTTATTTAGAATTAAATTTCATCTTTTACTTACGAGATTGAAGATAAAGAAGAAACGCAGAGTATTACTAAGACAACTAGTACAACTCCAACTAGTACAACTAATACAACTCAAACTGGTACAACTAGTACAACTACAATGAGTATAACTAGTATAAATAGTATGAGTATAACCATTATAACTGATACAAGTAAAACATGTATAACCAGTACAACTTTGCAATTAATAAAGTGGTTTTTATTTTTTTGTTTTCAGCGTATGAAGATGATAAAAAAAATGATAATGTAGAACCAAGAAGACATGTTTGTCTAATCTTCCCCGCCTGCATGTATTAAATACATTAATAGTATATTTTTAATAATATTTGATTTGGATAATGATTTGTTACAAGTTGTACTAGTTATACTAGTTGTACTATTTTCGGAAAAAAATCATCTTCATCTTTTTGCTCTCGAGACCAAAAAGGCAGATACGGAGCCAGAAAAAAAATTTAACAATGGTTTCAAATACACGAGTCACATGAAAAAGAAGAAAGAGGGAGTGTCGACGATGAGTAAGAATGACTCACCGGCGATGAACAAAAAGGACGCTACTGTGAAAAAGAGAGGTGCCGCAACGAAGAAGAAGAAATACACTGTTAAGAAGAATAAGAGAGATACGGCAAAGAAGAGTCAAGTCATGACGAAGAAGAGGAAGCTCGATGGTGGTGTCCACGGTGGTCCTCGTCAAATCTAACCAAGTAGGCTTGGAACCGAGAAAGAAACCGCATCTCCATTTGGTAAATAAAACAAAATATTGAAAACTCTCAATTAAAATAAACGAAATTTTTTCACCGTTAACCAATTAAGATATTTTATTGTTTATTTCATATGGAAAACATGCTTTATTAGCCGTGTCACGTAAATACTAGTTATATCATTTGTTCGCTTGTTTAGTTGTACAAGTTATATTAGTTATACACATACAAATGATAAAAATTGTGTGGCCATGATCGAACAAGGGAAAAATGATCTAGGGTTGAGAGAAAGAGGAAGTGGGTCCCAACCGAAAGAGAGAAGGAGAGAAGAAAGATCGTGTGGTTCAGATTATAAGAGGTGAGATGATATAATGGTTGAGAATGCATTTTCATCAAGGGTAATATAGTCATTTATAATAAATAAAATAACAAGTAGCTGTATCGGCTGTACATAGTTGTACTAGTTTTTGAGTTGTACTAGTCTATGCATAGTTGTACTTTGGCAGTGAAATCGTAAAATATCAGTTGTACCACATAATAAATACAATTACATCAGTTGTACCGCTTATTTATGTTTACATGTTTTTGCCTTGTTACAATAAAATCATCAATTTCGTAAAAATACATTTCATGTATGTGTTTCCAAAAATTTAGTGGACATACAAGTTAACAAACCTTAAAAATATAACGTGGATCACGTAAGCTTGTGGAGTTCTGTAATAATTTTCAAAAAAAAATTCTAAAACTTCAAATAAATTAAGAGAAATTTATGAGTACATACAAATTGAGATATTTGATTCTTTTTTCTCATATGGAATACCAAATTGGTTTTGTCAAATTTATGAAATGTCAAAGATGTACCAGTTTTACCAGTAATACTCATTTAATATATAATAAAAATGATATCAATTGTTTATATGTCTCGGTTTAGAGATTGTACCAATATTTTCATTTCATAGCTTTGCAAAAATATGTTTGATGTTTGTTTACCATTATAATATGACTAATATAGTTGATAAATCTCAAATAAAATATATGAAATTTTATCATTATATACAAATTAGGATATATGTTTGTTTATTTCATATGTAAAACATGATTTACTAGTCGTGTTAATTATAATAGCTATATATTATATATAGAGGTTGATTGTTTCTAGTTTTTGAAGTAGTTTTTGGCTTTTGTTTTTCTAAAAACTATTTTTTAGACAATCAAGCTTTTAGAAAAATAGATTTCCTATAATCTAGGGAAATTAATTTTTTCAAATAACTGTCTTTTATAAAGAAAAACTAAAATCCAAGTTTTTATGGTTTCTTAAAAATCTAACGACAGTTTTTCATTTTTTTATTTTTAATTATGTTTTTTGCTATTTTATGCTTTAATATAGGAAAACAAATAAGAAAATAAATACTAACAAATCAGATTTAGTAAAAAGCATATTTTTTAATATATATAATACAAAAACAATTTCTAATAAGAACATTTCTAAAACTTGTCAATAAAATTAACTTAAGTATTTAAATTTACTTTTATGTAAAGTTTACATGTTTTGTCAATAATCTATTGGTATTAATTATTGATTTTTTGATATATTCTTTTAGTAATTTAAGTTTGTTTTTAAAAATTTCAATTTATAAGTTAGAAAATTTTAAAAATAAAATAAAACATTAATAAAATTTAGAAAAAACAAAAATATTTTTAAAAAATAAAATTTAGAAATAAAAAATAAAAAATCTAAAATCAAAATCCAACATTTTCGAGTTTGTTGTTTAAAAA
>NC_027754.1:36334275-36371724 GCF_000695525.1 Brassica oleracea var. oleracea | reverse complement strand
GATAATAGCATTTTATTTTTTATTTTTTCAGAATAAATATTTTACTAGTATTAATATTTTTCTTTATATTAATATTAAAAACATAAACCAAAAACTAAAAACCAAAATCTAGAACAACCATTCATGTTTTTCAAAAAACTGAAATCTACTGCAAAAACAAAAACCAAAAACTAAAAACCAAAATCTAAAAACTAAAATCTAAAAACTAGCAAAACAATCATCACCATAGATTATAACATTTATATACCATTTATAAAATTTCTTAATATGTTCAGTTGTACGAGTTATACTAGTTATACTCCGTCGAATTAAAGAATGAGATAAGAAAGATCCTATGGTTGTAATTGAAGAAGGAAGAAATGATCATGCAGTTGAGATTAAGAGAGAAGGAGAGATAGATGTAATCGTGTGGCTATGATTAAATCGTAGACAAGATAATCTAACGGCTATGATTGATATTTCATTAATGGCGTTTTCGTAAATATCATATTCTCTTTTTTCTTTATGATCCGACAACTCTAGTTTGAAGAGAAAAAAGAGAATCGAATGACTCATATTGTTATTTCATTAATGACAATATTGTAATTTTCCAATTATTGTCTTATGTAAATTAAAATAGGTGGTCGTAGGTTTTTTCACTCATTTGTCCCATTTGAGATTAAAGTCCACGTTCCATAAAGTCCGTTGATTCTTGCGTTTAAACATAGAAGAAGTCTGGAGACTAGAAGTCTAACTCCTTATTGGACCGTAATACAAAACCAAAAATATTCAGTGGCCCGTTTGGTGCAGAATGAGGATAGACCCATTAATTACTTTGTTCTTACCGAATCACATGGCCCAATATCCAGGAAAAAGGAAATAATCCACCATGTTTCGGTAAGAAGCACGTAATCATATAACGTTTGGTCACTGAATCAGGGAAGCTAATCAGTTCTCCCGTGGAAGGGATCAAAACGTTAACCCAACCTTGTACGGGGATCGAAACAAACCGTCCATGTTAGCGAGGGTTTTGTAGCGGCGTCATGGCATTGTAAATGGACCACATCGATCTCATATGCGTTGTACTTGCTAAAATAATGTCTGCAAAAATTCTAGAAATAGTACACATTTCAACTAGCCACAATGATTAGGGTCGAGGGAAGTAAAAATATAAAGCAAAAAGTTCAAAAGAAGCATGAACAGAGATCCCAATGTATCCATCACAGCCGCACATCTCGAAAATGTAACGCCACGACATCAATCTAAACCGTTAAACTAAACTAACCACTATTTCTGCTATAAAAGTTTCCTTTTCCGCAATTAGCTACATCATTCTGTCGCATTAACACTAGAGAATCCACAAAGACAAGACTCACTTCACTTCCATCTCTGCCTTTGAATCTCCGATGCCGTCAACGACTAGGTGGTGGCCGATCCGCTTGGCTTCATCTGGATCCGAGCCGGGATGGTTTTCAGGAGTTGGTTACGGACGGTGGCGCTGGCTGAGCTGGAGTCGACCGGAGCTGAGTTTCTTGTCCGTGATGGTGGACGACGTTGTGTGGAAAGTAGTGGTGGCGTTCGAGTCTGTGGCTTTGGTCTCGATGCTTGGTTTCTTCTTCCTCTTCTACGGCTGCACCGTCTGAATTTTGAATTTGACTTAGGATTTTGTTTTTATTTATTGCCGTAGAGTTTTGGGATTTCGTTTTTGCTTAATTTTATCTTCCAATTGGTCTGTTTCCACCGTACGCTAGTGGTAAAGCAACGGCGGAGATACTGATGCTGTTGTTCAAGGATGCGCGTGATGCTCACTCGTGACTCGCCGTAGTTTGTTTTAGTTTTGATTTCTCTTTCTGAATGATCATATCATGTCAATGTTTGCCCAAAAAAAGAATGATCATATCATGTTATGTTTGCTCAAAAAAAGAATGATCATATCATGTTATGTTTTGGTAGTTAGTGTTCAAATCCAACAAACCCCCGAAAAGGAAAAATTGTTCATCAATATGATTTCATTTTCTTTTATAAATATTTTAAAAAAAAAAAAATCAAAATAGGAATAGTCTTCGACTTTGAGATATTTGTTAATTTGAAATGGTAATCAAAATTTTATTCAACGATTAGGTAGGAAGTAGGAACCTAATCACTCTTCAAGCAAAAATCAAATGTTAAAAAGGACCACGCGGGAAAAAATACACAAAGTTTGTTTGATTTGGGCTAATGGGCTTGGGCCGTTTAAAACAAACAATTGTGAGTTTCTTCCTCGTTTTCGGTTAAACGACGCCGTATCCATCAGAAACCCCCAAGTCTCTAGCTAAGGAAGAAGACTCGTCGGCGCCTGAGACTGTTGCAAGAAAAAAAAAAAGCTCCGATAATGGCGTGGATGCAAATGATACAGAGCGCGAGATTTCTGAGGAAAACTCAACCTTTTTCGACTCCAAGCCTCGCTAGATTCTATTCAAAACCAGCTCCTTACGCAGGTAACCGACTTTTTCATTTCGATTTTGCTTCTTCGCGTATGTATCGATTCGTTACTTCAGAGCTCCTTAAGCTTCGAATGCTAGTCGAAATAATTAGTGGGTTTTCACTGTTTTCAGTTTTTATAATCAAAAGGAATCATTTTTATCAATCTTGTGTGTATAGTTTCATTTTCATTGATTGTAGTTTGCAGAGACATCTCTTGGATCACATTGGCTTATTGGATTTGATAATTTTGTGATGTTTTTGCAGTGAAGGTTGGGATTCCCGAGTTCTTGAGTGGGATTGGTGGAGGAGTTGAGACCCATGTTGCCAGGCTTGAAACTGAGTTAGGTGATCTTTCGAAACTGCTCGTGACTCGTACCCTCAAGCTCAAGAAGTTTGGCATCCCTTGCAAACATGTAAGTTATCACGTCTCTGTTCTGCTCTGCGGTTTACATAGGATAGGTTTCAGTGGGCGTTTCATTTTATTCTGGTAATAATATATGTTAAGAACGAAATAATCTGATACCTTGAACTTGTTTCCGTTGCGTAATTTAGTGGAGTTAAAGAAAAGAAAGTTAAAGGAGAGAAAAGTTGAGTTCTTGAACTTTTCATGCACGTTATCGTGTAGTCTTGGTAGTGGAGAGTCTCATTGTTATCATTTCAAAAAGCATGACATGTAGGCTCGTACGGAGTTTCTGTCACTCGCTAAGGCATTTCTCTTTTCATGTAAATGTTAATAGGTCCATCAAATGTTTTGATTTGTTTACTTTAAATTCTTCATGTTAGCTATATTTTTGCTTGAATATGATTTTTTTTTTGTTTTGACAATTCTAAATTCTGGTTTTGCAGAGGAAGCTGATACTGAAATACAGCCAGAAATACAGGCTAGGGCTATGGAAACCTAGAGCGGATGCTATAAAGGCGTGATTGGATCGTATTGTGAGTCTCTGTCATGCGTGTGGTTTTGCTACTGGAATGAGTTGTTCTCAGAATGATCTTAAGGCATTGCACTGTTGCCAATCACTTGAAACTCAGTACTTATTTCTCTGTATTTTCATGTACTTTGTTATCTCCATGGGTCTAGAAACAATAAAGCCATGCTTGAAAATCCTAAAGCAGTATGTTTTTGAAGTGGTGGATGTATTTTATTTGGCCTCCTCTCCCTGCATCAAGACTGCCTTCAAAATTCCCTTTTTTACCGTGACAAATATGCTCAGTTTCATTCTAATACTAAATCGCCTGATAGATGATGAAATATTGAAACGTTGCCCACAAGGTTTACATGATATGAGAGTCCAGTCTTGTGTGTTCGATTTGGGCTTGGTTCAAGTTATGACTTCGTTGAGCTCAAGGGTCTAGTTTACGTATAAACTTTTAGTTCCTGGGGCTCACAAATTGATTGGTGTCTCTAGTCACGGGCGTTCGGGGCCGTCGTCGGTTCCATTGATTCAGATTTTTGAATTTTCGATGTTATACTCATAAGTCCCGTTAGGATTTTACTAATTATTGGGTTGAATTAAGTTTGGTTCCTTTCGGGTTCGGTTCGAATCGGATTGCAATGACAAATTTTTTTGAGAAAATGACTAGGATAGCACTAAAAAAGTTTTTGTCACAAATATAGCCTCTAAGAATAAAAATGACCAAAATAACACTTAATGTTTTATCAAAAGAGATAAATATACACTTATATCCCAATGGTAAATTAATTTAGACATTAGGATTTCAAGTTAAAGGGTGGGGTTTAGGATTTAGGATTTAGGGTTTAGGGTTTAGAGTTTAGGTTTTAGGGTTTAGAGTTGGGGAGTGGGGTTTTGGGATAAGATTTCAAATTTTGAAAAATAAATAAAATTTAAATTTTTCAAAAGATAAAATGCTATTTTGGTCATTTTAGTTTTTGAGGGCTATTTTGTGACATAAACTTAGAAATGTGCTATTTTAGAGATTTGCCCAATTTTTTTTCAAAATATAGAAATTATTAACAAATTTAACTAAACATTAGTTAAACTATCTAAATTAACTAAAACATATATACTTTAAAATATCTAAATCACCTTAACATATATAAAAACATTAACGTATTTAACTAATTTCAGATATCTTAGAATCCTAGTTTGGATTTCGGTTTGGTTCGGGTTATAGTAAAACATCCAAATACTAAGTTCATAAGTCCCATTAGGATATTTTTTTTATAACATTTATGGGTTAGATAGGCATTTTGGGTTGGGGTAAAAACACCCAGGGCCTATGTGTCTCAGTTGTTAAAAACCTAACCATTGTCCAGTTTTGTCTTCGTGGTCAACCAAGAGACTCGATCCACCAAGTGTCTTAGGCATATTTTACAAGTCGTTTACCATATCCACCAATCTAATCTTTGATTTCTGAACTTTCTGTAGAAACAAAAAAAGGATACAAAAGTTATCAATCTATTTTGATGTTATCTCCACTCAAAGAAAGAGACTGCTAATTAGGGTTTGACTAACACAGGTTACTGTTGTGACAGTTTTAAACGTTATTAAATATTTCGTACTACCGATACATTAGTTGACAATTAGCGCGATTACGAGATAATTACGATTGGTTGACTATTAAACGAAGCAGTGGTTTAGTAATAAAAGAACAATATTACTGTTTTAAGGTTTTTGCACACTGATTAAAGAATTACAAAATTTTATTCAATATGAAAACAACAATAAGTACAAATAATTCAACAAATAAAAAATCATATTGCGGAATACAAATAATAAAAAACATAAAATTGCATTTACTTTTTACATGAAAATTTGAAAACATCACTTAAAATGAAACAAAAAATTTCTCTTAAAACACCACTTAAAGTGATACGGAGGGAGTAAAACTTTATTTAATGATATAAATATTAAAAATCATATTATTGTAACTAATGTAAAAATATTATTTATAAATTGTATTATTAATTTAAAAAAAAAATATTTTTGGGTTTATATATTAATATCTAAAACTTGAATCAAATACTTTTGTTTTGCAGTTTTATAATATAAATATAATATATATTTTTGTTTATATATTTATATAGTTTTTAAAAACAATATTTTTAGTTATCCTCTAGCAACCGCAAACGATAGCTAAAATCAATTTTTGATCTTTAGAGGTTTGGAAAGGTGCATATCGTTTTACAGCTTTTTTTTTGGTAATTATTGTAAAATGCCAAAAACAGCTACTTTGCGTGTGCCACAAAACAAGTCCTTACTAAATTTGGTTCCATCATATCTTCCCACATAATATTTTTATATTGTAGTAATTTCTGAATTGTTGTAATACAATCTCCTAGACTATATTTGCGAAGTGATTTTACAACATGTCATCTCTACAATCAATTTCACAAAACAAATATGACATGGCTACTGAAATTGATGACATGGCTTCTGAAAAAATATGACATGGATAATTTTATTTAATGTTGATTTATATTTTTGGCAAACTTATTAGAATATGATAATAATTCATATATTACATTTAATATTGATATTTCTTTTTGGTAAACTTTTTTTTAAATATGGTAATAACTCATACATCAAATTTTGAAATATTATTACTTTTGTATAATTATACAATTTGTATTACCAAAGCTTTCAAAAATTACTATAATTTTTTAAAAAAATTAAATATCTAATTGTAAGATCATTAGTTTCTTATATATCTACAAATTTTATAAATATTGTTTATGCTAAATTTTTGATAATTATACAATTTTATATCATTTTTATTAGTTTTATACAAATTGATTTAATATATATCAAATCTATATTAAATATTAGTAAGAAAATAGGAAAATCTATAATATTTAATAAATTTTATTTTTAAATATAAGTTAGATTTAAAAAAATTCTTACTGCACATGGTGCAGGAAAACACCTAGTTAACCAAAAATCAAACGTGATTTTAAGAATTTTAACTGTAGTAGTATTTTATATATAGAAAATAAAAATACATATTATTTATAAATGTCTTGTGTTATTAAAACTTTGATTGGGCTATATATGTATTAGAATTTTCAATATTTGATAATATTTTGTGGCATTTAATCAAATAACATGGTAAACCTTGACCTAGATTTTTATCAGTTTACTCTGAACATATGTCTTTTTTTCTTTATAAAAATAAATATTGTGACAATTTATAAAATTAACTATGTCGTGACAATGCATAAAATCAACCATATTGTGACAGCTACATTAATGGTTAAATAGCATTGTATAAATGTAAAAAATCCAATATAAATTCTCACCATATCAGTTCAGTTATTTGTTGTCACACTTTTAAGATACTAAATCTTAATTAAAAGTGTGACGACAAATAACTGAACTATATAATTGTTGTCACCATATCAGTTCAGTTATTTGATGCCGTAAGATAATTAAAAAAAAACCTAATTGGAATTAGAATTCTTATTATTATACTAATTTTTTTTTTCTTAAGATGAATGAAATTAGAATTCTTATTTTTTATTTATTCTGTAAAATTATTATTATTATAAATTTGTTTTGTTTCTATGAATATGTTGTTAATATATCTATATAATACTAATCTACAGTTAATGTACACCAATCATGCTTTTAAAAAATATATTGCTATAATCTTACAATTTTACAGCAATAAAATCTACAGTTACATCAAAAAGTCTACAACATTTATTCTAGAGCAAAAAAAATTAAAGCTACAAACATTATCAATCATGCCTTAAAATGTTAAAATTAATTTAATCAATTTTGTTTTAAAAAAATTGTTTCTCGATCTACACACAATTCGAAAAGATATTCCCACATTTAAATATTTATTTTATATTTTTGTTTTGAAAAAAGTAATGAAAATTCTTTTAAAATTCCATATAAAGTGTCATTTATCTTACAACTCAATTTTCAAACATGTTTATTGTTTGGTTCAGTCCATTTTATCGATTAGTGAGATAGTAAATTTGTTGCCTTATGAACTTCAACAAAGAAATATTCTTCTTTTTTTTCTGAACAAAGAGAAATATTTTCATTCATGTACAATAAATGTGGTAAATCTTTATGACAATATATAATAATATTTTATTTCCATTTTGGATAATAAAATTGGAACAAATGTTGCAATAAATCTGAGAGTCTTAGATTTGAAACCTGATAGGAAATAATTTATCATTTGCTTGACCAGACAAAGACGTAAAATTACTTGTGATAATGATAAGAACTAATTTATCATGTGCTTGACCGGACGAAAACGTGATTGCACTTTAAGTGTTATTGGTTTATATATTTTGATTGATTTAAAAATTCATATAGTATTTACAAATTCGAGTAAAATATATGAATTTTCAAATTTTCTCATTAGTATTTACAAATCTGCAAGTTTTTTCTCAGATTTAAATTTTTATATTTTTAACAAAAAAATCTATACAAATCCATTCAAATTCATTATAAAATCATAAAACCAATAACATTTGACTTCAATACGGATTTTAAAATCGTATATCAATAATACTAGATTTAGTTTAGATTTTCGTATCTATTAAAATACACCAACCAATAATCTCTAGTTAGACTTCACTAGAAATACGATGCCAAACTAATTTTCAATACTATTTCTTTTAAGGTTTAGTTGAAGTCTAACTACTCCTTCCGTTCCACAAAGATAGACTTTTTAATATTTTCACACATATTAAGAAAACACATTAAACTACCATAATAAATTTATCATTTTCTGTAATTTTCAATTTTCAATAACTTTTAATCAATAATAATTCAACAAAGTCAATTATTTTTTTTGAAGTTTACAATTTTTTCATAGAAAACATAAAAAAATACATCTTTGTGAAACAAACTTTTATTCTAAAAAGTCTATCATTAAGGAACGGAGGGAGTATAAAAAAAGTTACAAAACAAATATTATAAGTAATAACTAGATTTTGACCCGCGCTTTTAAAGCGCATGTTTATTTTTATTTTTTTTCAATTGACAAATATTTAGTAAATGTCATATTTCATATATTTGTGTTTCATTTGATAAAAAACTATCTTTCTTTATCGTGTTTCATTTTAAATGATTATTTATGTTTAAAAAATTAAACTTTATTTCTTTAATGAATTAAGTTGGTATAACTCTGATAAATTAATTTTATTATGTGGTTAATATTTTTAATAAAAAATTAATATTTTTAATAAAAAAAATTATATACTTTTAATAAGGATTTATACTTTTTAATGAAAAAAATCAATTTTTTTTATGAATGCTTAAATTATATTAAGAAAAAAAAAAAATAATTTAGAATGGTTAAAAAAAATTATTTGAATTTGGACTCAATGGCCCAAAGGAAAAAAAAATGTGAGAATTGGATCTGATTTCTTAATCGATCCAAATGAACCAAGAGAGATCTGATGTGGACAGTGGGCTGGATCCGAAAAAAATGACCCAATATAAATGTGTTATTAATATTACTTGATTGACCTTAATGAAACATGCAATGTTAGTAAAGAAATGACATGTTAAGGTAAAAAGGACAATAGAATTCTGATTTAATAGTATTGATTAAATTGTCGAGGATAGGTGAACTTCTACTCTTAAAGGCACGTGTGTTTTTGTAAATTTTCCACTATTGTAATTAACAACTTTTATACTGAACAAGAAATAATTCAAAATTATCATTTCAAATTAAAAGTAAGAAAATTTACTTGTGTAGAAATAAAATGTCAGAATTCATATGACCTTCAAATTTCATATGCAAAAGTAATAATCCTATCTTAGAGCTTCAAATAAATTGAGATAGGATTATTACATAAGGCATACGTAATCTTACCATGTTATATATTCCTGTAAGTAACATCAGCAGCTGGACAAAAAATTAGGGTTCAAAGAAACGATTGAACTGGAATAATAGTACTAAACTCCAACTGAAAATGATAAAATATTTGAATAGATTCAAAATTTAATGTTAAAAAATAGGAACTGAATCCTATCTAAAATATTTTGGCTACCAAAAATATGTGACTCACACTAATAATAATAATTAAATATATTAATTATTTTTATAATTAATATCTAGAAAATATCTCAAATATCTCAAATATTAAAATTATTTAAAATACTTAAAATATTCAAAGTATCTAAATTTGCTAAAAGTAAATATCTGAAAATAGTAAAATATTCATACCAAAGTATACCTACCAATTCTTCATCTAAATATCTCAACCAAACTAATTTTTATATTAAGTTTAGTTATTTAATGATATTTATTCAAATTTATATTTGTATATTATTATTATTCTTAGATTTTTTTAAATTTAACATATATTTTAATTTTAAATTTCCTTACATAATTTAAATGGATACTCGAATTCAAACTAAACTAACAATGATACAAACCGAATTAAAAATATAAACATCTGAACGGGATTCAAACTCCAAAATTCAAAAAAATTGAAAAGATATCCGAACTGAATCCAAACGAATACTCAAAACACCTACCCTTTAATAAAATGAAATCAGTCCGCAGCATATCAACTAAGCCAAAATTCGATAAATTAAAACGTTGAGTCAATTTAGTAGTAGTAATAAAGAGAAAGTTAGATTCAGAATATATCCTCTATTAAATAGGAAATATACTATTCCACTTAAAGCAACAAAAAAATTCAGCCCTCACCACCGTAATCATATTACAATTAAGAGTCATATTACATTTTTCATCCTCATATACTATTTCATTCTCATCCTCTCAATCTTCTTTCTTCCCTTCGATTTTTTTTCACAAATACGATAAAACTTATAATAAACATGCCTGGTTTGTTCATCTTCATAGCTTTGCTTCTGAGTTCTTGTACTGTATTGTCGACAGCAACTGATCAAACTTGTGGTAACAAAGTGGTAAACACAATCTTCGTTGACCTAGCCGGTTCAGGAAAACACAGAACCGTTCAATCTGCCATTGATTCTGTTCCTGAACCCAATTCTCAATGGATCAAAATCAAAATAAAAGAAGGTGTCTACGTGTAAGTAAAGACCAAACTCGATACAGTTTTTTTTAATATATTTATTCTAGTTTTCGAACGCAACGTTCTTAACCGCGGTTTTATAACGTTTGATATTTCCTAGATTTCCATTTATTAAATAAAACTTTAATACGTTTAGCTTGTCCGCTTGATCTTCTTCCCTTAAAACGTTTTGGAATCCTGGTTAATAGCAAAGTACAATAACGTTTTTAACATATAGTTTTGTGATGATGAACCAGAGAGAAGGTGGAAATACCGTTGACAAAACCGTGCATAATAGTAGAAGGAGAGGGACAAAGAGTCACGACCATCACGTACAATGCTCACGCAGCCACTGATGTCAGCTCCACTTTCACCTCCCACCCATCCCATGTTGTCGTCCGAAACTTAACAATCATGGTTACGTAGCTTCTATACTATCTTTGACTATATAACCTTTTTTTGACGTGACAATATACTAACATGACTATAATTTCATATCTAATATTGGTGGCAGAATTCGTATAATCGTCTGAGTATTCGAAGTAGACCGAGTTGGGTTATAAAGCCAGCGGTAGCGCTTACGGTTTATGGAGATAAATCAGCGTTCTACAACTGCGGTTTCTTGGGGTTACAAGATACGTTGTGGGATGTTCAAGGCAGACATCTCTTCAAAAACTGTTACATCGAAGGTGCTATTGATTTCATTTTTGGTAGTGGCCAATCTATCTACGAGGTATGCATATATACCTAATCTCTCTCTACAATCATTGACTTAAATTAGAGTGCTTTTTGCTACTATTGTTATAGCATGGCCGCATAAACCGCACTTTATCACTATTTACACAAGAATTGTTACATTCACACAAAACAATCTTTTCATAAAGCCTTTTTGGTTGATAGCAAAAGTAAAAGCAGATCGAAGAACTATTGACCTATTTGCAAGTATAATTATACAATGATTTCTTTATAGAATGATGTGGCATAAACGTGTAATGTTTGTACCACTGTCATCATTCTTTGTTTGTGACACCAAAGATTAAGATACAAGTAAAAGATAGAGGTTTTCTTTTAAGATGGAAGTTTATGTAAAATGTTTTGACAGGACTGTCATATACATGCAACGGCTGGCGTATTGGCACCAATGATGAACCATGGGTTCATAACGGCTCAAGCAAGATGGAGTATAAGGGACCCGAGTGGCTTCGTGTTCCTACGTGGAAGTGTTACAGGGACCATGAATGTATACCTTGGACGAGCCTATGGTCCATTCAGCCGAGTCATTTTCTTCCAAACTGATCTCGCTTCTGTCGTCGTCCCTCAGGGCTGGTTCTCTTGGAACTACGGTGGCCACGAGTAAGCACATCTTTACATATATATATATACCCCGGCCCATTCATTTTCTTTAAAAATAATCATGTTTGTAATTTTGTGTTTAGATCGAGGTTCACGTATGCAGAAGTTGAGTGTAAAGGAGCAGGATCGCATTTATCTGGAAGAGTTACTTGGATTAACAAAGTTGTTTCTTATACGCTCGCTAAGGACCAATTTGCTACCTACTCTTTCATTGACCAAGATGGATGGCTCACTAATATTCCTCCTTTCTAATGAAACTCGCTTTTATTTTGTTGTTGCCAAACTATTTTCTACTCTTGTTGAATAGAATATTATTGTGTTTAATCTTCTTTATACACTGTTATTTCTGTGGACATACTACAATTTATCTCTAAAGTATATGTTGCCTACTAAAACGTTCTCATCGTTTTGTATCGTTCTTAAACTTTATTTATCAGTTGTTGGGCCTCTTTGATATTCTGCAGATTGCTGAGAAATCCCACTGATGAACAACGACGGCTCTTCTTCGTGAATATATTACACTGAAAAGTCTTGTTTAGTTAGTTTCACTTTCTTTTTATATATATGTAAAACATAAGGAGATCATGAATTCATGAGTTATATAACCCCACTAGTGTATAACCTCATGAGTTAATCTTACTTGTATATAAAATCTACCTCAAATATCAGAAATGTCTTATGAACAAAAAAAAAAGGTCTTATGAACATGTCTTTAAAATTTTAGGATCGAAGACAATTTAATAAGAAACTTAACAAAAAGCTTGGTTTAACAATTTAAGGTTGTCGACAAAAAAAAAAAACAATTTAAGGTTGTTTACATATTAGTAACGAAAACTCTAGAGGTAATATGCCAACGTTTTTGATATAAGAAAAGGCAATGTTGTTCTATTTATCTATGTCCCTGACCGGTTTTGTTTGTGAAGTTGATGAAAAAGTCTACTTCTGATTGGAACCGGCTAATCCTAAATTAAATTTCTAAACCAAGAATCGCCACGTTATAAATGATTGAAGCTAAAAGACCATTGACCGTACTAAACCGAACTGAACCACCCAATTTCAACTAGGCCGGTTTGGATTTTCTCGGTATAATATTTTTGTATCTCCAAATGAAAAAGCCCTAGGGCCTCGCCTCGCTCAGATAACAAAAACACCTTTATTTGATGCTCCTCCGTCTCTCGGCTCGCTCTATCCGTCGTTTCACAGCTTCTCACTCTGTCTCTCCGCCACCGTCTCGCTTCACCTCTCTCTCCTCGTTCTGCACCGTTCCATCAATGGCAGCCAGCAATCAAAAGAACGAGGCGTATCTCTCCGCCGTCATCCCCAAGCGCATCACCCTCTTCGAGCAGATCCAAGCCGATCAGCTCGAGAAGCTCAAGTCTCTGCCACACGATCCGATCAAGTAAAAAATCACGATGCGATAACTTATCTATATAACTTTGTTTCAGTTTCTTAAGAGAACGATGTTGTTTTGTGTGTTGACAGGATTACGTTGCCGGATGGGAGCGTGAAGGAAGGGAAGAAGTGGGAGACGACTCCGATGGACATCGCCGCTCAGATTTCGAAGGGTTTGGCTAACTCGGCGTTGATTTCGTCGGTCAACGATGAGCTCTGGGACATGAGTAGGCCGTTGGAAGGGGATTGTAAGCTTGAGCTGTTTAAGTTTGATAGTGATAAAGGAAGGGACACTCTCTGGCACTCTAGTGCTCACATTCTTGGTCAGGTAAAAGAGTGGTTTTTAGTTTGATCTTATTTAATGATTAAATAAGTTTTAAATGATTTGGCTTTACTGTGGATGTTGGTGTGCAGGCTATTGAGCAGGAGTATGGGTGTAAGCTCTGCATTGGACCATGTACAACCAGAGGGGAGGTAAGAGCAGCTTCTGTGTATGTTTTGTTGAGTAGAACAAGAAAGGAGGAAACTTGCTCTTTGTAATACTGTGTGAAGGTGGCTATCGTTGATGTTAGTTGTGGATTGCTATTGCAGGGTTTCTACTATGATGCGCGTTATGAAAATGACTTGGGGCTGAATGACAATCACTTCCCTAACATCGAAGCAGGTGCTGCGAAAGCTGCTAAGGTATTGTTTCTTCGTTAGTCTACTAAGTTTTAATATATGTTGTGAACAAATTGCTTTTTTTTTTAAAAAACCTTTGAAGTAAGAATCGAATGAATAGGTCCACCCAACTTTTAATTCGCATTCTCTTCTATTTACATCTCAGGAAGCGCAACCATTTGAAAGGATTGAAGTGACAAAAGATCAGGCAATGGAGATGTTTTCTGATAACAAGTTTAAGGTGTGTTAAAGCTAGATATTATCATTCATTAAAATTGTTATAATTTGATTTGTGGACTCATACTTCTGCTGTTAATCATCTAGATTGAAATCATCAAGGATTTACCTGCAGACAAGACCATTACTGTCTACAGATGTGGCCCTCTTGTTGATTTATGTCGTGGACCACACATACCAAACACTTCTTTTGTGAAAGCTTTCAAGTGTTTGAGGGTGAGTTACTTTTATATCGCTAGGAATTACTTCTATGCAGATTCTAGTTTTGTTTCTTCTGTTGAGCAAAATATTTTTTTCTCAGGCCTCATCAGCTTACTGGAGGGGTGACAAAGAGCGTGAGAGTTTGCAGAGAGTTTATGGGATATCTTATCCAGATCAGAAACAGCTGAAGGTACCCAATTTCTTTAAAATTATTCTGACTGCCGAGCAGGATTCTGAGTATGCATAATATCGATTGTCTTTGTTTTGGTTGCTGCAGAAATATCTTCAATTCCTAGAAGAAGCTAAAAAGTATGACCACAGACTATTGGGCCAAAAGCAGGAACTTTTCTTTTGTCATCATCTCAGGTTTGTTCAATGTCACCCAACAGTGTTTTCCTCTTCATGTTTCACTCTACTTATATATAATCATTTTGAGCTCCAGCCCTGGGAGTTGGTTCTTTCTTCCACTCGGCACTCGTGTATATAACAAGTTGATGGAATTCATTAAGGAGCAATACTGGAAAAGGGGTTACACTGAGGTTTTTTCTAATCTCTCATCTCATATTTGACATACTTAATTAATTAGGGTCGCTAAATTAAACTTGCACTGGCAGGTCATAACGCCAAATATGTACAACATGAATCTGTGGGAAACTTCTGGACATGCTGCAAATTACAAGGAGAATATGTTTACTTTTGATGTAAGAGTACACGGAAAGCTTAAGAGTCTCGTTGATCCTGACACTTCAGCATGCTTCTCCTTTGAAGCCAATTTTGGCTTAGGTTATATTCTACTCGTGAGTTACGAATGTTCCTTATGCAGATTGAGAAGCAGGAGTTCGGGCTCAAACCTATGAATTGCCCTGGTCACTGCTTGATGTTCCAACACAGGGTTCGCTCATACAGAGGTGCGACTCTGTTCCAGTAGTGCATTTTGATATCATCGCAAAAAGATCTAGGAATGATATTAGTATTTAGTACTAGAAATTAAAGTTCACTGCATAACAGACTATCAAAACTCTAGTGGATGCTCGTTGCTAATTTTACTAGACAAAGAGACTGCTCCAAAGCATAATTTTTGCCTCGTCACAGACGATTTTGATTCCCTTTTACAAATCTTACTAAAGAAGTTGTCAAGTCTATAATTTGTCTTTGCTGACATCTTTTTCGACTTATTTGGTCTGTAGAGTTACCTATTCGACTTGCTGACTTTGGAGTGTTGCACCGCAATGAGGCAAGTGGAGCCCTTAGTGGGTTGACTCGTGTCCGGCGGTTCCAGCAGGTATATCTTATATCCTTGTTTACTTTACCTATTTATTATTTATAGTTCCATGTTCCATATTTGTTGCTGAATACGACAATCGCGAACTTATTTCAGGATGATGCACACATATTCTGTACAGAGGATCAGGTTTGTGATATACTTGTGTCTATGGTGTACCTCCTTTTCCTCCCATTTTGTTTAGGTGAATGTTATCTGTTTGCAGGTTACGGAAGAAGTGAAGGCTGTGTTGGAGTTCATTGACTACGCTTACAAAATTTTTGGCTTTACCTATGAGCTTAAGCTCTCAACGGTACCATATCGGAAAATTCTTCAAATTCTTTATAATGTGCGTTATATGTTCCTATGGCCCATTATTTTACATGTGAATTTAAAATTTCAGAGGCCAGAAAAGTACCTTGGAGATTTGGCAACGTGGGATAAAGCTGAAAATGATCTCAAAGTAGCCCTAGATGCCTTTGGAAAGACATGGCAGGTATGTGCACGTATTGATGAATGAATAAGTTTTATTCACTCGTTTATTCACTCGTCCGCATTTATTCTGAAGTGTATTGTTTTGGCAGTTGAACGAGGGGGATGGTGCATTCTATGGCCCAAAGATAGACATCACTGTCTCTGACGCACTTAATAGGAAATTTCAGTGTGCTACTTTACAGGTTATTGTCCCAAACTCTTTTTTAAGTTTTTTTTTCATCTTATAATCCGTGCATGAATTGACTTGTACGTTTCTTGTTGCCTCATACCAGCTCGATTTTCAACTTCCCGATCGCTTCAAACTAGAGTACTCAGGTGACGACGAAGCGAAGAGGAATAGACCTGTGATGATACATAGAGCCGTGTTGGGATCTGTGGAACGTATGTTCGCCATATTGTTGGAGCACTACAAAGGCAAATGGCCCTTCTGGTTAAGTCCGCGACAGGCCATAGTGTGCCCTATATCGAAGAAGTCTGAGGAATATGCATTAAAGGTTAGATCCGTGGCTACACTCCTTGTGACCTGTGGTTCTTGTCGACTTATCTACAGCTTACAATCTCTGGCTTTTCTCTCGTCTCTTATACATATAAACAGGTGAAAGAACAAATTCATGAAGCTGGCTACTATGTTGATGCTGACATAACAGACAGAAAGATCGATAAGAAGGTAAACAGTTCTCATGTTCATGTTCCAGTTTTGTTTTGTGGTTGGCTGGTTTCCTAATATTTTTGACTTGAGTGATGATTGTAGGTGCGAGAAGCTCAGCTTGCGCAGTACAACTACATACTTGTGGTCGGTGAGACTGAAGCTGCTACAGGACAGGTTAGTGATTGGGGTTATTCAGGGTCTCTGGAGCTTAGCCAATTTTGTTTTGTCTGAACATTTGAAGACCATTCTGATTTGTTGTTCTTTGAAAAAATTGCAGGTGAGTGTACGGATAAGAGACAGTGCAGCCCACTCGGTGAAGAGCATCGACGATTTGCTGGAAGAATTCAAGACCAAGACTGCCGAGTATCAATGAGATGCGACTCTTAAAAAGTTCAAGTTTGATTTTATTCTGATACATACTGTTTTTGTTTCAAATTTTATTTTGCAAAAGTAGAGTAAGACCAGATTGAAGTGTTTACTTATCTTTTGACATTAAACCATATTCTAAAGTTTCATAACTTCTCTAGCGATTTTGCATCCTATTTTTCTCCCTCGGGTGGTTTGTGAAAACTTGTAGCAAATAGTATGCTTAAGGTATTACATACGAATTCCAGGCAGTCTATAAAAATCCAAAAAATATGATATCTTTAATCTTAATTTTATAATTCTTTTAATCAAATTAATTTAAAAACTGGATATTTTTAATCTCTTTTAATAGTCTTTTCTTTTATGTTCTCCAATCTTATGGTTTATTTTGGATTTTTTCCCCTAAGTTTCCGGAGATATTTTCATTTTCCGCCGGCTTTTGTAATCGGAGATATGTTCATTTTTCTCCGTTTTATTGTTGCATTGGTTATCGCAGATTGTTCGACGGATTAAAGAGTAAACCTTTCGAAAGGGATCTTCTCCGGAACAACTCTAACCAAAGAAAAATATATATCTTTATCTAGAGGCAACACAAGTGACTACAACCCGTTGTGATAGAGAAAAGCACTTCGATTGTTAACAAGCGCGAAACAAGAACAGCTTGATATCAATGTATTGTCATCATCCAACCAATATTCGGTATGGATTTCATCATTGATTTTTCTTGTAATTGTAATTATCAGATCATACTTTCGGTCGGGTTAGATTGTTTTCTCAAGAGTTTGTTTTGGCTTTCTTGATGCGATGTACCATATCAACTATTATGTTATTGTCTTTGATAGACAATATTGAATAAAAGAAACCTTAGACGAAAAAAAACAGAACCGAATGGGATTCAAAATTGTTTTAGATATTAGTTAGTTTTTAATAGGGCTGGGCAAAAAACCAGAATCCGAATAACCGAACCGAATCCGAACCAAAAAGTAGTACCGAACCCAAACCGAAACTGATTAAATATCCGAACGGGTTCAAAATTTTGGTATCTAGAGAACCGAAACCGAACCCGTCCCGTACCGAAGTATTTCGAGTACCCGAATATATCCGAAATAGATTTATATACCAAATATATTAATTATTTTTAGGTTTAATGTATATTAAAAACATCAAAAATATATAAGATACTTTTAAGTTGTCCAAAATATATACAAATAGTCAAAAATAAATGTCTAAGATAGCTAAAATATACTCAAAACACCAAAAATACTTGAAATATCTATTGATTCTCTATCCAAATATTCAAACCAAACCAATTTATATGTTAATTTTAGGTATTTTGACATATATTATTTAAATTTTATGTAATATATTATTTTGTTTATAGATTTTGAGTTATTTAAAGTATATAATGAATTTAAAATTTAAAAAATAATTTAAATGGGTCATCCAAACCCGAATCGAACCCGCAAAGATCCGAACCGAACCCGAACCAAAATTTAAAAATACCCGAATGGAGATGAAATCTTTGAACCCGAAAATCCGAAATCCGAATAGACCCGAACCGAACCCGAATGGGTACCCGAACATACACCCCTAGTTTTTAACTTTGTTATCCAAATTGAAAATCAAAAAAATTGAACTAAGTTTTCTAAATATCTGAATGTATTCTAAATTTTTAAAACCAAAGAACCAAACTGAGAACCGAATTTCATGTCTTGTATCAAAAGCACAAATTGATGTTTTACTGATCTGACTAAGTAGGGGTGGGCGCAAGGCGGATACTTGTTTTTTTTACGTATATTTGATACTTGGCTTGCTTTGAACGAGTAATGAATTTTTGGACTTTTACTTGACTTATCGGAAACGAGTACTTGTTATTTCAAATACTTGTCCAAAAATATGTTACTTGCAAGTTATTTGCTTTGTTCAATTACTTGGTACTTACAAGCACTTATTTAATTATTTGGATATATTTCTAAGTTTCTAAGAATTACTTTATAGATAATATTATATGAGAGAAGATTTGTTTTATTTACTGTTCAAGGCAAACCGAGTATGTAAGACACATAGATATGTATAAGTTTCAATTTTGATACAATTAACGAAGACACGCTGGCACGCATGGGGGCCACTTGTATACAAATAAAAATAATTTGACGAATTTGCGATAATTGAATAACTGTGGGGGCAAATTTACAAAAGCAATAAATAAATAAAAAAAGTCAAAACTGTTGGTTGGCAACAAAACCAAATTGGTTTGGTTTGTTTGTTGGATATAATCGATGGGAGCTTCTGACACAAGACAGGAAGACCTAGCTAGAGCTACTCTTCTGCTTTGTTTACTAGTTTCAAAAGAAGAGAAGAAACACAAGACACAAGCCCCAGGAGCTCTGTTTGTATTCGTCTTCATATCTCTTTTATCTGTTTACTCATTGCCCTTCTATTATCTTCACATGCGTTAGGTTTGAGCAGAGTATGTTTTCCCTGCAATTGCTTTAGTTTAGCAACTTTGGGGTCCTCTCGGGTTTACAAAAGATGGAAGCTTTTGTCCCTGTGTTAACACTCAGACAACACTTTCTTCTTCTTCTTCTTCAGAGTGTTTGCAGAGAGAGATAGATAATGGGGTTTATCTCAAGGACTGTTTTTCCAGCGTGCGAGCGTGTCTTCGTTTGCTGTCCTGCTTACGGGCCTAGGTCTCTACATCCCGTCAAGCGTTACAAGATACTCCTCCTCGACATCTTCCCCAAATCCCCTGTAAGCCCTTCCTTGCAACTTATATGTGAAAGGTTTCCACTTTCCACTTGTGTGTTAAGGACACATAGTTACATAATGTATAAGTTTCAATTTTGATTTGTGGATTCGAAGATGTGCTTGAGTATATTTTCAACTTACTTTTCAATGACCTCTCTTTAGGATGGTGCACCAAATGAGAGAAAGATTGTCAAATTATGCGAGTATGCTGCCAAAAACCCAGTCCATATCCCCAAGGTATTAGTTTATTTTCTCTTTTTGAATCTTACTACTTAGTTGATAAGGTTAGAGTCTTGTGCATTGCTAAGTGTTTGTTATGTGGCTGTCACAGATTGCTAAGTGTCTTGAAAAGATGTGTTACAAGGACCTTCGATCCCGGCAGATGAAGTTCATCAATGTTGTCACTGAGGCTTACAACAACATGCTTTTCCATTGCAAGGATCATATGTAAAGCTTTCTATTATCAAATGCACAAAAACATATATATATTTGGATCATTCTTAAATTTTTTAACTAACAACACTTGTGTATTTTTTTTCCCTCTTATTTTAAGGGCTTATTTCGCTATGAGTTTGCTGAATGTGGTTACAGAACTACTAGTCAATTCAAAGCTGGAGGCACCGACCATTCTTGGATGCCAGACATTGACAAGGTTCATTTACAGTCAGGTAAAATCTTAGCTGGAGACTTTGACAGATTCAAGCTAAGGTTGAAAATTTGAAGTATCTCACTCTTCATCTGGTATGAACAAGGTTGATGGAACTTACACGCACAGTATTGAAAACTTTGCGCATAGAGTTTGCTCATTGGCTCGTGAAGAAGGTGATGAACATCAAAAGCGGTGCCTGAGAGCATCTGGCCTGCAATGCCTTTCAGCCATGGTACTACAACCTGGTTCTTTTCCATCTTCCCTAAAGTTTCTATCCGGTTTTTAGTCATGTTTGTTTCTTCATCAGGTGTGGTTTATGGGAGAGTTTTCACATATCTTCGCCGCTGTTGATGATATTGTACATGCCATTCTTGGTAATTACGAGGCAGGCGTGGTCGTTCAGACCATTGAAGACAGAGAAGAGCAAAAAAACTGTAACTGGGTGGATGAAGTGATTAGATGTGAAGGCCGAGGAGCAGGAGTCAGACCGAGAACTGCAAGAAAAGATCTGGCTCTATTGCCTAAGTAACTAACTCTATCCTCTAATCTTTGCTGTCATTTTTGCTTTGTTTTCTATCAGTTACTTAAGTGTTGATTGTTACAGAGAAGAGACTGAGATGCCCAAAGTTTGGGCACAGATCTGTCTCCAGAGGATGGTTGATCTAGCTAAAGAAAGCACAACTCTGCGGCAGATCTTGGACCCCATGTTCAGCTATTTTACCTCTAGACGCCAATGGACTCCTCCAAATGGTCTGGCTATGATAGTTCTGTCTGATGCAACATACTTGACGGAAATCTCTGGTAACCTACTTTGTCCCTCTTCTTTTTTGTTAGAACATAACTTGTTTTGTTTCTTTATATGTCAGGGACTCAGCAGTTAGTGTTATCTTCTGTTGTACGTCATCTTGACAACAAGCATGTTGCCAATGATCCTGAACTCAAGGCTTACATCATACAAGTCGCTGGCTGCCTAGCAAAGCTGATCAGGACCAGCTCGTACCTTAGGGATATACGCTTTGTTAACGACTTGTGTCGGCATCTGAGGAAAAGCTTCCAGGCGACATCGAGATCTATTGGAGAAGAGGAACTCAACTTGAACTTGATGCTTCAAAACTCTATTGAAGACTGTCTCCGGGAGATAGCCAAAGGAGTTGTAAATCCACAGCCGCTGTTCGATATGATGGCTGTTTTACTCGAGGAGCTTCTTTCTTCAGGAGTTGTTGTTTCACGTGCAGCTGCTGGATCACTGTTGGTTCTCGCTCATGCAATGTCTTCAGCACTATCACCATCTATGCGTTCACAACAGGCTTTCTCAGACGCACTTCTTGACGCGCTTCTAAAAGCAATGCTGCATCCAAACGTGGAAACTCGTGTGGGAGCGCATGAATTATTCTCTGTGATTCTCTTGCCAAGCTCTGGTCAATCTCAGGCTGGACTTGCATCAGTGAGGAGTGATACAAACTCCACGTTTACATCTATCGCTGCTAGATTAGACAAGCTTAGAAAGGAGAAGGATGGCGTCAAGACTGAGAAGAACGGTTATAATAATAATACTCACGAGGATCTTAAAAGCTGCAAATCTTCCCCAAACTTTCACAAGTTGAATTCCTTGATTGATAGGAATCTAGCTGATACGGTAACGTTTTCTTTTGCTTACAACTGGATATATTATAAGCTAATGGACCGTCCACATGGTAATGCAATAGTCTGATACTATCTTGTGATGCAGTTACCGAAGTTTACTGAAGATCAAATGGGGCAATTGTTATCTGCATTTTGGACGCAATCAACTCTTTCTGATATATCACCATCAAATATTAAAGCTATTGCTCATTCTTTCAGTTTGGTGCTTCTTTCCTTGCGACTAAAGGTTCACCTCTTCTGTCTCTCTTAATGTCTACACTTCGGTGATGCTATACTTAAAGCCTCTCATGGTCATTTTAACTGCAGAATCCTGACGACGGGCTTGTTGTTCGTGCCTTCCAGCTTCTCTTCTCACTGAGGAACCTTTCTTTGGACCTTAATAACGGTACTGATTGATGATTCTCTCTTAAACTGATCAAAGATTGAGAAATTTCTTTATCTGCATTCAAATTTTCCTCATTGCCAGGCACGTTACCAACGGTTTGCAAGCGGTTGATCCTTGCTTTATCCACAAGTACGTTGATGTTCGCTGCCAAAATATATCAGATTCCTCATATCTGCGAGGTGTTGAAGGGTCAACTTCCTGGCGACGTGAGTTCTTCTCAGTATGTTATTTCAGTCATTATATTTTCCACTTGATCATGTGCTCAAAATGTTTCAGGTAGATCCGTATCTATTCATTGGCGATGACTTACAACTTCACGTAAGATCAAATGCGAGTATGAAAGATTTTGGGTCCTCAGGCGATAATCAGATGGCTACTTCGTTGTTGTTTGAGATGAGAAGCAAAGTAGAACTGTCCAACACTATCATAACTGATATTATAGCAAAACATCTATCTAAGATTATTGTTAAGCTTGAGGAAACTGATGTAAAGATGCAACTCTCTGAGCCATTCACACCTGATGATGCTTTCATGTTTGGTTCACGGCCTATCGTTGAGCTTGAACCAAACCAAAGCATCTCTAAGGAATCATCACTGTCCTTCGATGAGGTAAACTATTCTCTCAAGAGTCAAGAACCGAATTGGATTTTTCTTCAAGACTTGGATTTTAAATATATAATCTTGCCTGCTTGTGTTTATATATTACAGGACGTAAATGCAGGTTCAATGGTTGAGGACGAAGTGACCAGTGAACTCTCTGTACGTTTTCACCCAGGAGGGTCCTCTTCTTCACCATCTATTCCTCAAGTTATCAGCATTGACCAGCTCATGGAATCTGTAAGTGCAGACCGTATTCGACATAAGTTAGAAACTGGTTGATGTAGATTTGTATCTTCTTATCATTTGGTTGGTTCATAAATTTGTTATCTAGGCCCTTGAGGTGGCGGCTGGTCAAGTGGTTGTCTCATCTGTCTCCATTTCTCCGCTTCCTTACGACACAATGACAAACCGCTGCGAAACCTTTGGGACTGGGACAAGACAGAAGATCTCAAAGTGGTTGGCCACCGAGAACCGCCAGGTGAATGGGCTCTACAGAAATTCATTAGAGGAGTCATGTGCTATTGAAAAGGTATCTTTCAACCTTCAAAGCAGACAAATATTAATAATATTGCATCTAAAAAAAAAACTAGTGCAGTCTCGCTACACTTAATGTACTCTTGTCCTCAATAATGAAGAGAAAGGTCTTTAACTTTATGATCCCATATGGCCTAGTCAAGAGAAACGTTTGAAACTCTTTATCATTTGAGAAAGGTCTTATAACACATATGATTATTAATGTTATACAGGTAACAACAGAAGATAATAGGAGAGAATCTGGTGTGCAGCAGATGAGTCTGCCTCCAACGAGTCCCTTTGACAATTTTCTCAAAGCAGCAGGAGGAGCAGGAAGATGATTCAATTAAAACTTAGATAAAGTCTCATGTAGATATTAGCACTATTGTGTTTACGTCTAGTGTAATCTTATTATTGATATGGATATTTGTAGAGCTAACTATCTAGGCCAAGCACACAGCTTGTCTTAAATGGAAATTTAATTAATCATCAAAAGTTTAGCTACTAATGAACGAGACCGACCCTAAACGACGCCGTTTGGTCCTCTCTGTTCCTATAAAGCTGAGGTTTTGCTTCGACGGGGTTTATGAAGGGCTTAGATACTAATCTCCGTCTCCAAGCTTCTCCACAACTCTCCAATGTTTTCTTGCCCAAGAGGCTAACCCTCGTAAGAAACCTCAACTTCAGATCCTCTTCCTCTTCCTCTCCAGCAATGTTGAAGCTTTTCTCTTCCCGAGTCCACCATCTGACTCCGGCGATTCGTCCCGGGCCTCGCTCCTCGGTGGACTCTCCGCTGTTCAAAGCGCTGAGTCAGCTCACCGGGTTGAATCGGAGATCGAGTTCCCTGGGTCACCGTGTTTTCTTCTGCTCCGATAGCGCGTCTGAAGCAGAGGCGGCGGCCGAGGTAGCTGAGGCCGAGGCTGAGGTAGCTGATTCGAAATCTTCGTCAGCGATTGTGTCCACTAACCCTAAACCGGAGGATTGTTTAACGGTTAGCTCAATTTGTACTCAAAGGCTCAGTTTTTTTTTGTTCTTGTTCCCTGGGAAATGCGTAAAGGTTGTGACTTTATTGGCTCGTTGGTTAATTCAACCTCATTCTTGTTGAAATGAATTTTAAAATTGTAAGCTTTAGTTATATTCAAGTGGTCTAGATTGTGCTGTTTGTAAGTGTAATGACTTGGATGCTGGTAATGAGATGCTTTTCATCTTTGTTTTATTTAATGGGAGGGGGATTTGAAGCTTCCACGTTGGTTTTGTATTGCGTAGATAGCGTTTTTGACTCTGGATTTGAGCAAAACTAGTGGCTTTTGTGTGCTTTGTAACATCGGCTTTTATGTTTCTGGTTGTTTAATTGCAGGTTCTAGCATTGCCGGTGCCGCATAGGCCTCTTTTTCCTGGGTTTTACATGCCAATCTATGTCAAGGTTTGTCTATTCATCCTTTTGTATGGCCTTAATGCATTATATCAGACAAAAACATGCGTCTTGTTTAGACCTCAAGATCTCATGGAATTCTATCTGAACTGAACCTTATGTATCTTTAGAACTAGATGCGCTATATCGTATTTTTGAGTGTTTGGTAGAGCCAGGATAATTGTTTATCCTTAGTTACAAGAAAAACTGGAGAGAAATTAGTTATCAAAGTTGACACCACGTATAATTTAAAATACCTGCTGGTTGTGTTTCTACATATAGGAAAAAACTTAGCTGCATTTCACGCACAAATGTTGATTTGCAACCTTGTGGTTTATTATATTGTAATCTCTTCTGCATGGGTCATTTTATGAGTTTGGATTATGAGCTAAAACTACTTGTCTCCAACCATAGAGATAACATTATCTTTGGTTATGGGAGATGTCATATTTTGCGTCTCTGACCAGCATGTGCTTTTTGCTGGGTTCAGGATCCTAAAGTACTCGCAGCCTTACAAGAGAGCAGAAGACGACAAGCTCCATATGCTGGAGCGTTCCTTCTGAAGGATGCCCCATCAACTGATTCATCTTCAAGCAGCGACACAGAGAAGAACATAAGTGAGCTTAA
Organism: Brassica oleracea var. oleracea; assembly: GCF_000695525.1. Classification (NCBI taxonomy): domain Eukaryota; kingdom Viridiplantae; phylum Streptophyta; class Magnoliopsida; order Brassicales; family Brassicaceae; genus Brassica; species Brassica oleracea. The sequence continues at coordinate 36,346,113 of NC_027754.1, read as the reverse complement.
AGGGAAAGGTTTGCTTGAACGGCTTCACGAAGTTGGCACACTTGCTCAGGTATCGTGTTGCTGCGTATGTTTGGTGTCCATGTGATAAGATCAAAAGGCATGACTAGCATTACGATTTTCCTGCTGATTTTCTAGATTTCAAGTATTCAAGGGGACCAAGTTATCCTCGTTGGTCACAGACGGCTTCGCATAACAGAGATGGTAAGTTGGTAGAGTAACAGGTTTGATATGTGTTCTTTGGTTTATTAAGTCACTTCTTTAAGGGAGAAATTCGTGTCCTTCTTTCAGGTGAGTGAAGAACCACTTACGGTCAAAGTCGATCATCTTAAGGTAACTTCTATGCTATTCCTCGTATGATGTTATGACTTCTGTTTGATTTTCCTTTTTGAAATTCTGTTAGGCATGAACCTTTTTTCTTCCTCTCTGTGCAGGATAAGCCGTTTGACATGGACGATGATGTCATCAAGGCAACATCCTTTGAAGTTATTTCAACGCTTAGGGATGTGCTAAAGACAAGCTCACTCTGGAGAGATCACGTCCAGACATATACCCAGGTATGTTCCCTTCAATATTTTCACTTGCGCAGGTAAAAAAAGTTTAGGGATACAAGTATCTTAGTAGATGTCTTTCAAACTTGTGTAGCATATAGGTGATTTCACTTATCCACGGTTAGCCGATTTTGGAGCGGCAATATGTGGTGCAAATAGGCATCAAGCTCAAGAAGTTCTTGAAGAACTGGACGTAAGTAGTTTCACTATTGCTGCAATTTTATGATATTCCATGCTTGGTCAATCTCTCATCTCTTTTATTCTTGATCCAGGTTCATAAACGGCTGCGGTTAACGCTGGAATTGATGAAAAAAGAAATGGAAATTAGCAAGATTCAGGTATTTCATTTTATTACATTCTTGTGTGTTACAACTAAGGAGCTACTTATCCGATAGCTGTTTGATGTGAATAGATACTTATGTTTTGAGCCTTTTATAGGAAACCATAGCAAAAGCAATTGAAGAGAAAATTAGCGGTGAGCAACGCCGTTACTTGCTAAATGAGCAGCTCAAGGCTATAAAGAAGGTATTCTTCATTCCGCTTCACAATTTTTTCTTGGTATATAGCGTATTTGAGAGATTCATTTTAATTCATAAGTGATCCAATGCAGGAGCTTGGTGTGGAAACAGATGACAAATCTGCACTTTCTGGTCAGTACTAACTTAAAAGTATCTTCAGTTTCATGTATTCATTTTAAAATCTTACTGCCTTATGGATCACCATGATGCATTCATGAAGCGTCAGAGTCTTTGGTATGATTCCGAACTGCAACTTATTGTCCGTTCTTTACTGCAGGAAAGTTTAAGGAAAGGATTGAGCCTAACAAGGAAAAGATTCCAGCGCATATATTACAAGTCATAGAAGAAGAGCTTACAAAACTGCAGCTGTTAGAGGCGAGTTCAAGCGAGTTTAACGTGACCCGAAACTACCTTGATTGGCTGACCATATTGCCTTGGGGAAATTACAGGTTTACTACTCTTGCTTTATCTTATATTTTTATTTGCTCAAGTACAGCAGTACGTCTTATGGTAATGAGAGAGACTGATAAAGATCATGGATGATTCATTCTCATCTTATGGCACCATTTATATTTGTTTTGTGCTAACAATTGAGGAGTGTTTGTTTATTAACTCTGCAGTGATGAAAACTTCGATGTTGTACGGGCACAACAAATTCTTGATGAGGATCACTATGGCTTATCTGACGTAAAAGAAAGAATACTAGAGTTTATTGCAGTTGGAAGGCTTAGAGGCACTTCACAAGGTTTGAATTACTTAAACAGTAGTTGTGGCCCCTTTATGATTTGATCTTGAATGATGAGAAAGAACCTGTCCTGGTTTATTCTGAAATTTGAGTAAATGTGTTACCAGGGAAAATCATCTGCCTCTCTGGCCCTCCTGGAGTAGGTAAAACTAGTATCGGTCGTTCCATTGCCCGTGCTCTTAATCGCAAGTTTTTCCGGTTCTCTGTTGGAGGATTAGGAGATGTCGCTGAGATTAAGGTATATCACTTTCTCTTTACATGCAAATCTTAGTCAAGCATTTATTACTGAACTCTGTCCTGAGAAACAATGAATCATTCACGTAATAACATGTTTAGGGGCATCGTCGGACATATGTTGGAGCCATGCCAGGAAAGATGGTGCAGTGTCTTAAGAGCGTGGGGACAGCAAATCCTCTTGTTCTAATCGATGAGATTGATAAGGTAAATATATTTTGTAAGTACTGGGATTAGTTATCTACGTCAAATTTCTCTGCAATGACGTTGTTTTATTTTTTCTTTGCAGCTTGGGAAAGGCCATGCTGGTGACCCAGCCAGTGCTTTGTTGGAGCTTCTGGATCCAGAGCAAAATGCAAATTTTCTGGATCACTATCTCGACGTTACTATTGACCTATCAAAGGTTATTATTAATATGATGAGTGACCAATTAGTGGATACCATTTTGTTTCTGGGACGTTTGAATTGAATTGCTGATCCATTTCCCTACAGGTTTTATTTGTGTGCACAGCAAATGTGATAGACATGATTCCCAATCCTCTGCTAGACAGGATGGAGGTGATTAGTATTGCTGGTTATATCACTGATGAGAAAGTTCACATCGCTAGAGACTATTTGGAAAAAAACGCACGTGGAGATTGTGGCATCAAGCCAGAACAGGTCTCACTCTCATCATCCTATTCTCCAGTTTTAACTTTGGATAGAACTAAGAGATTTTGAGTAATTGTCAAGGAATCACATAACTTTCTTTGCAGGTTGATGTGAGTGATGCAGCTCTTCTTTCCTTGATTGAAAATTACTGCAGAGAAGCAGGTGTTAGGAATCTCCAGAAACAGATTGAGAAGATTTACCGTAAGGTAAATTTTTTGGCTGCAAGACCATGGATTATTTATTTACAATCCCTCAAAATCTAACTTTTCTTTTGTAGATTGCTCTTAAACTAGTGCGCGAAGGAGCAGTCCCAGCAGAGCCTGCAGTTACAACCGATGTGGAAGAAGCTGAAATTGTGGCCAAGCTTGACGTTGAATCACCAGAGAAGGACGCTGCTAAAGAATTAAAGGAAGAGGAGGCTGAAACCAAGAAGATAGCCGTCGAAAAGGTTATGATCGATGAATCAAACCTTGCAGATTATGTCGGCAAGCCTGTTTTCCATGCGGAAAAGATCTATGAGCCCACACCGGTAGGAGTTGTGATGGGTCTAGCTTGGACATCCATGGGTGGTTCAACATTGTACATAGAGACAACTGTTGTGGAGGAAGGGGAAGGTAAAGGTGGACTGAATATAACGGGTCAGCTTGGGGATGTGATGAAAGAAAGCGCACAAATTGCTCACACCGTCGCCAGAAAGATATTGCTAGAGAAAGAACCAGAGAATCCGTTCTTTGCGAACTCCAAGCTTCATCTCCATGTTCCTGCAGGAGCCACACCGAAAGACGGTCCAAGTGCAGGATGCACCATGATTACATCGTTGCTATCACTTGCCATGAATAAACCTGTTAGAAAAGACCTTGCAATGACCGGAGAAGTCACTTTAACCGGTAGAATTCTTCCTATTGGTGGGGTAAGTTAGTTAATTACTCTGGACTTCTCTCACTCTATTAATGCTTTTTTGGGTTGCTTCAAGTTTCTTAACCAAGAACACATTTCAGGTGAAGGAGAAAACCATAGCGGCGAGGCGGAGTCAGGTGAAGACTATTATATTTCCGGAGGCAAACCGGAGAGACTTTGAAGAGCTGGCGGAGAATGTGAAAGAAGGGCTTGATGCTCACTTTGTGGATGACTATGGAAAGATCTTCGAGCTTGCCTTTGGCTATGATGACAAACAACAAGACTGATATAACTCATAAGTCACGTTGAACTCGGAACTCACGTTAACAGTTTATTTGCATTTCATCCCATCTTTAGAAAGATTCATCCATGCAGACAATACAGAACAAATGAAAAAGAATGCTCGTCAATATTTGACTATTTTTCACTTCATCTCAGTTCTCATGTTAGAGATACTATCAAAATAAGCTTCTAGAATGCCAAGAGAAGATCAGACAAGATCATTAACTAACTCATTTCCTTGGCTCGATGTTTTTCTTTGAACACCGAGACAAGATCATTAACTAACTCATCAACCAACGTAGAGACCATCTCTCCCTCAATGTCAATGCCTACTCCATAAGTATCTTCCTCAAAACAGAGCCAACTCCCTTCAATACTGCTCATCTCTTTGTCAACAAGCTGATAAATCATCATCTCCCTCATCTTCTTAAACTCTTGCTGCAGGAGCTTCTGAGATCATCTGCTTCTGTCACAGTGTTAGTGCTGCTAAGTTCCGGCTCTTCTGCTTGCATCATCTAAAAGAAACGAAATTAGATAGAAGATAATTAGTTAGAAAGCTCAAAGCCTTAAATAATGCAAAGAGAAGAAACAGTGCCAACATAGTAAACTATAATGCTATAATATGACCAACAAGACACTGGATACTTCATCTCTTAGCTGCATCAGGAAATAACTAACCTGGAATTTTTGTTTGTCATAGAATGAGGTGCAGTTAGAAACAGATTCACTCTTTGAACGTGAAGACTCTTCTTGGACCAGGCTACAGCTAGAAGACTCATCAAGCTTAGAAGTCCCCTCTCTGAGCTTTTGCTCTTAACATAACATTTAAATAATCGCTGCAAAACATAGCTGAACGGGATGAGAATGTGAATGAAATCACATCCATTTCCTTTTTCCAATCATGTTTGCCTGTCTTCAAGCCACCATCAAAGGTGATCAAGTTTTCACCCCTTTTGATCCGTTTATCATTGTAAATTCCAGATTCTTGCATCCCATTTGAGGGTTTCTTGTTCCGGGGAAGAGTCTTTTTTGTCCCCCAGCTCTCTATATACAATTAAAGGTGAATGATATTTTCTGTGACTCTTGGCCCCATAAATATATATACCATCTCCGGTCATGAAGCACATGCGTCATTAACCTTTGAATCTTATGCACAAATATAAAATCGTACCGTCGACAAAAATAAAATAAATCGTGCTCTAAGGTACTTCTCCTAATCCCTTTTCGTCTCGGCTAAACGCACACCTATAGACGGAATGTCACGTGCTACCATGCAAGTTACCTGTGAAACAAGTTTCAAAAATAGTATCTAAAAGACAATCTATCGTCTTATATATGTAGATGTAGTTGAAACTTCCTGGATGCTTAGTTTGGTAATATTTAATCCAAAATAACAAGAAAATCTAACGTCGATCTACATGTACTCTGACTCATTCATGAGGTATATACCTGAAGAACAAAACGTTTTTAGCAGGGCCCTCTTTGGAGCAGTCGATCGAATAGGGTATCGATTTGAATACATTTTTCTATAAATTTTCTTGTTTTCGAAAAACTGATTTACCATATTAAATATAACTTCCATAAAAAAAAAGTCTGAACAAGGTGTAAAAGTAGCTAGTTTGAGACTCGATTTCTAGAACGAACGATTTATGATTTAACAATTACAATATACAACAGCGCATTAAACAATAACAAGTGAAGGTTATAATAAAAGTATATATGAAAGACACGTCAAAAGTGATTGGGTAATGAAATGGCTCGATCAAATTTAGATATATCAATCAAAATAGTTTAGTTTGACTATTCGGCCTCTCTTAGTTTCCCTTCGGTTTTCCTCGAACTTGGCAGGAAAGTTTATCGTGATAATTTACCAAAAAAAAGAAGAAAGTTTCGGGATATTTTTTTGACCCCAGAAGGATTCCTTCTCAATATTTTCCAACAAAATTATTTACATATATATATACTTGCCAATCTTTTAAAAAGCCATCTACAATTTTTTTTCGCTATGCAACCGATATATAATGTGTCAACTGGGCAACTACGAGTCCGAGACTGACATGTCCGTAGAACTATTCTTCTTCTATGTGGTTAACTTTATTAATTAGGTTTCACGTAATTAATGATTATTCTTAATCCAATCTAATATGTATGGAACTGAGACTTGATCCCAGACCACTATTTTCGGAGTTTTTTTTTTTTTTTTTTTTTTTTTTCACGCTACCTTACCAAGAGATGGTTGTTCAATGTTTGCCTTGAAAAATTATATTAAACTAATGTATCTCTTAAATAAATCATTTTTCCAATGTAAATATCTACAACTTGTAAATTGTATCATATTTTATCAAATGAATCAATCGATAAAGAAAAAGAAGTAAACATCTTTACTTAGTCGTTTTATTTGGGGATGTTTGTTTGTATCACTGAACTAGGAATGAGATTTGGACAAATTAGTCGTTTTATTTGGTTTTCATCAAAGAAGGAGATTGTCCATCAGTAGTAACGCGTTGATGAAGAGAAAAAAATATGTATATTGAATGTTCACATATGATCATAGTAAATAACTAAAAACGCGTTATGGCATCACCTAATAAGCGTGGTCTCTTTTTATGGTCGATGTGCTTTTAGTTGAAGATCGAGGTTTGTCAACGCCTATGTCAACGTACGGCATTTGGATAGTAAATAGAATCTCAAATGCTTGTTTCGAAAAAAAAAAAATTATATATATATATATATAGATTTTCAAATGCTCTAAATTGAATTATTTCGTTTTCTCATTTGATCAAAGGCTATTTGATGCGGCAGAAGCTTCTAGGTTTTGTGAATACCCTTCACGGTGTTTAATTAAAAGTTTTTAGGGTTGAGAATACTCTTCTCAGTGGTTTATAAAAACATTTTTAGGGTTTGAAAATACTTTTTCCCGTACTATAAAGCTCGCATACAATTTCTTTCTTATTAAATCATCATAAAATTACTGAATACAATATAATTCTAGAAGACTATTTATATGAAAACACAAAAGTAACCAAGCGAGGACGGTCCAGTGGTCTTGAGGGAGCTTTGGCCCCAATACGGACCCGGGTTCGAATCCCGCTGGCCACCGTCGATTAAAATGAGGTGAAAAAGGCGGTCCTCCAGGTTGCCTTCTGCGGAGGTGTACTTAGGCGCTAGTCGGGTTTTCTCCGGGGTGTCCGGATTACCTGGATTATCAAAAAAAAAAACACAAAAGCCATAAAACCCTAATACTAATTAAAATAGGAAAACTATTAAAATATTAAAACAATAAAAGTAATTATCCTAATAAAATAATAATGATATTTGGAATATATCCAAATATTCTCTGCATCATTCTCTCCGGGTTGGAGAAGATTCGTCCTCGAATCTTGATCGTGATCTTTGATTCCAAAACATTTCCCAAGAAAAACCCTTCCTCGAATCTTCAACAGCATGTTTTGCACGATTTTTGCACGGATCTGTTTGTAACTTGAATCTTCACAAATCTGTTTTTGCACAAAGATTGCACGAAACAGATTATTAAGATCCTGCACAAAATCTTCATCAACACGATTACGCCCTATTTTTGCACGGCTCCGATTTTCAAAGGATTCATCTTTAAAGACAAAGTCGACAACGCGGACATCATCTTCGATAAAGTTCTTGTCCTCTTCGTCATCATCCAATTGCTTAGTTTGAGCTCGTGTTTCTTCGATCTTCTTTAACGCATGTTCAAACTTATTAAATCCTTGTTCGAAATTCTTCAAAGCCTTGTTGATATCTTGTTTGAACTTCTTCAAAACCTTATTGATATCTTGTTTAAACTTGCTGACATCTTGTTTAAACTCCTCCACGATCTCAGCTAGTTGTTGTTATTGTAAATGCATCTGCGATCAAGATAATAGAACCGTTTGGCTCTGATACCAACTGATGTAGCGGAAGCTTCTAGGTTTTGTGAATACTCTTCACAGTGCTTAATTAAAAGCTCTTAGGATTGAGAATACTCTTCTCAGTGGTTTATGAAAACCTCTAGAAGGTTTGAAAATATTCTTTCCCATGCTATAAAACTCGTATACAATCTCTTTCTTATTAAATCATCATAAAACTACTGAATACAATATAAGTCTAGAAGACTATTTATATGAAAACACAAAAGCCATAAAACCCTAATCCTAAATAAAATAGGAAAATTATTAAAATCTTAAAACAATAAAAGTAATTATCCTAATAATAAATAATAATGATATTTGAAATATATCCAAATATTCTCTGCATCACTATTCAGGTAAAAATACAATGGGAATTTGCCAAATATGACTCAGAACTTGATTTGAAATGCAAACATATACCCAAATTTGAATCAAATGCAAAACTAACTTGAAAGCCTTGTGAAAATACACCCAACCCCTTGTGACCAAACAAAAAAACAGAACTCATTTTTACGAATATAGCCCCGGTAAGTCGTCTGGCCGATTTCCAGGTAAGTCTTCTATGTTGTTGATCTTAAAAATAATTTATAAATTGTTTACAAAATATTTTGACAAGTGATAAATTAAAATAATGTAATTATAAACAGTTTTAAGTGATGTAAATTAAGATATAATAAAATTGAATAGTTTTCAACATAGATGAGTGAAAATAGTTAATCATGATATTCTTTGGTCTAGGGTTTGGCAACATATGTTGTAGTATTGTATGTATTCTTAGGGTTAGATTTTGGAAAGCTTAAATATTTTTTTGAAAAAATAAATTTTTACCTATATGTGTTTATTTATATGTATAGTAAACACTTTTTAAGTTTAATTTGATTTTATGAAGTGTTTAGTTAGTTAATTTAGTTTAGAGGTTATGTTTAGGGTTTAGACGACTAACATGTAAGTCCACTTGGAAGTCTTCTATTTTATTTTCCCGCTAAAAATATTGAAGTCTTCTGGACAGCAAGTCTTCTATTAGAATACTTACTTGAAAATCTTCTGAATCGAAAAAATTTAAACTAATTGGATTTTTTGTCTCCCTATATAAAGAAAAATTTATACATTCTCTCTCTTCCTCTCAAATGGCTGCAACAAAAATGTAATGTTCCTCATTCTAAAACTCTTCAACCTCTCTCTAATCTCTTTGAACTTATAAACATCAAATTTTATATCAATTTATTGTTTTTGTCTCATGTCTTTCTTACTAATTTATCTTGTTTTTGCAGGTTTTTCATCACATGGTTCTCGTCGTCCACTCATTTAAAGGTAGATCTATTAATTTTAGATATGTAATTATTTGTGTTCTATAAAGGTAAATCTGCCTAATCTCCCACTCATTTTCTCTGTTTTTAAGTCATTTGAACATTTTTGGATGTGCAGGTTTTTCATATCTGGATTTGGATATGCAGGTTTTTCATATCTGGAAGACTTATGGGCTATAAAAGACTTCCAGACGACTTCCCATAAAGTCTTCCAGACGACTTTCAGGAATTCTTCTGACGGAGTCTTCTCCCATGTCTCCCTTTCATAATAGATCTGAGCGTTTTGGTAAGTTTTTATGTTTGATTTTTCTTCATTTGGTAACCTCATGTTGCATAAAGTTCATACCTTTTTCCCAGACTAAAACTCTCACAACCCACTCTAATCTCCTTGACTTGAAAACACTAAACTTTATATGAATTTTTTATTTTTGTCTCATGTCTTTCTCACTAATCTATCTTTTTGTTACAGGTTTTTAATCAGATGGTTCTCATCTTCCACTTGGATATGTACTTTGTGTGTTCTAAAGTATATTTTTCTAATTTTCTACTTATTTTCTATGTTTTAAGCCATTTGAACGTTTTTGATATGATATGCAGGTTTTTCTGATATGGGTTTGAGATAACTTGTTTAGCTCACAAAAGTCTTCTCCGATCATCCAGAATCTCAAACAAAAGTGACCTACCAAGAATCGTAAGCTTCAATGGCTCTATGAACCATAAAAATTTTAGAATCAAAATCTTGGATTTTTTTGGATGAATATGGAGAAAAAGTGAAAGAGATGTTGTTTTTAGTTCATAAGAATTGAGAAAGAAGAAATATAAATCGATTTGATGTGCATTAAGAGCTTCAAATTGGTTGTTCATGGTGGTTGGTGTATTGATGGCAATCTTGTAAATACTTAAAGATGATGAGGTTGAGAGAGTAAAAATGTCATTTTCGAAAAGAAAAAAAATTAATGTCATTTTCGTGAATATTATGAATTTGTGGGGATGAATATGACAAAATAAAAATCCAAAAAAAAACATGGGTTAGTTTTAGGATTAATGTCATTTTCGTGAATATTATGAATTTGTGGGGATGAATATGACAAAATAAAAATCCAAAAAAAAACATGGGTTAGTTTTAGGTTTGACTTTGAGTTTTGAGTCAATTTTGCAAAAACCCCAAAATACAATTGTGATTTTACTTTCTTTACATTTTTTTCTATTATACTGTATTTTTTTTTGACGACCCTAGCTTTGTTTGAGATATCTAAACAAAAATTTGGTGAATTACCCAATTCTAATTAGATGCAATTTTAAAACATAAATGCAGGATCAAATCTAAAAAGTGACAACAACAACAACAACAACAACCATATATGACCAAGAACCATTAATCAAACACAAAAGAAAAAACAGAAAACGTTTTAAAAAACACAAAGCAAATACATGTTTTAGGGTTTATGTTAATTAAAATGTGAATTAGCTAATTTAAAACTTTTTAATCCATATATATTTATACAATTTTTAAAGGAAAGTTTACTCAAATATACAATATTTTAGGACAATTGACTAGAACCATACAGATCTTTTTTTTTATTACTCGCATTTTTTAAATACCAAGCATGCCCTTTTTTTACGTTATGAGAAAAAACGTATTTACAAGAATGTCATTACTTTTTAATGCCACATAATCAAAAACCCGGCGCCACGTAGGAATTTGATTCTGTGTTTTCATTAAATCGGCCGTAAAGAACTATATACGTCGTTACGGCTGAGTTATTGCTACGTTACGGCTGAATTAAACAATGCGGCTGACTTAAGAGAAAATGACTGACTTAAGAACATAAATCAGCCGTTAGTTACGGATGATTTACAGAAATCTGGCTGATTTATGGGATAACGGCTGACTTACGTACACAAGTTACGGCTGACTTATACATCGGCGGTTTGATTTCTGTAAAATTTGGCTGAGTTGTAGTTAAGACACGGCTGAGTTATGTTTCCACGGCTGAGTTAATGAACATCGACTGGTTGAGTTATTGAATTTACGGCCGACTTATGAGATGTTGTTACGGCTGAGTTATATTTAATCAGCCGTCATTGGATGGATTAATAGTAAACTCAGCTTATTTACGGCTGACTTATTAGCGAAAGATTAATTACTAGAATATCTTTTGTTTGACGGCTGATTTATTTGACGATATGACTGATTTAAGATTTTTCATCCTAATTACAGTTGATTTATTAGCGAAAGATTAATTACTGAAATAATATCCACCTTTCAACTGACTTACATTGTACATGAGAGCTGATTTATTTAGGCTGAGTTATATATTCGTTTGGCGGCTGACTAACCGATTTTCCATGTCATCCGCCATGTCATCAATTCGGATTTGCCATGTCATCATTAATGTTACAACAATAAAATAAGAGTCTATGTTATTCTTCATTCTTCATTTTCTTTATCTATCTTCTTCAACTTATTCTTTATCTTTCTCTGAGATCTTATGGTTCTGGTAATTATTGTTTCCGCAACTGGGTCTGAAAACATAAATTTTTTAATATTGAAAATCTGAGACAGATCTACTACAGTCGTCGTCGTTTTCGATGATGATCAGTTAAAGAAGAAGCTTCCTCTCCTCCAGTTTCATGTATGGCGGTCATATATCATGCTGCTCCCTTTCTCATTGGATTCGTCGTCTTACAGAAGAAAAAAGACTCAAAGAGAGAGATGAAGAAGCTAAGTCCCGT
>NC_027754.1:36289274-36334122 GCF_000695525.1 Brassica oleracea var. oleracea | reverse complement strand
TTTATAATTTTTATAACTTTATAGTTCTATAGTTTAGGGTTTGAGGTTTAAATTTAAGAAAATATTAAAGTTTTAATATTGTGTTCAGAGTTGAAGGAATGCGTTTGTTCCCGCCCAAAATATTTTGTTCCCGCCCAAAATACAAAACGTCGCAAAAAAAATTACACTTGACGGCTGAGTTATAGGACAGCTGGCTTATACCATTCAGATACGTTACAGCTGAGTTATGCATAATTACAACTGAGTTATGCATATATTACGGCTAAATTTTAACAAAATTACGGCTGAGTTATGCATACGTTATGACTAAGTTTATAATTTTTATAACTTTATAGTTATGTAGTTTTGGGTTTGAGGTTCAAATTTAAGAAAAGATTAAAGTTTTAATATTGTGTTCAAAAGATAAACTTTATAATTTTTATAACTTTATAGTTATATAGTTTAGGGTTTGAGGTTTAAATTTAAGAAAATATTAAAGTTTTAATATTGTGTTCAGAGTTGAAGGAATGATTTTTTTCCCGTCCAAAATATTTTTTTCCCGCTCAAAATACGAAACGTCGCGAAACATATTACACTTAACGGCTGAGTTATAGGAACGTTACGACTGGCTTATACTATTCAGATACGTTATGGCTGAATTATGCACACTTACAGTTGAGTTATGCATACGTTACGGCTGAGTTTAATTATAAACGAACCCTAATCTATATCCTAGAAACAATAAAGCTTGCAGCCGTGTCGACAAAATCTAAACCTAATTAAACCACCGCATGTTTCTTCCATATCACGAGAGCCGGGAGGTTATTATTGTCTTCTTCCTTCGCCACCGCAGTCTCATTACCACGAGAGCTCCGACGTCTTCAAGCCACACAACGGTTTTGTTATCTCCTCCACCATCAAGCTCATCTACCTTATCCCCCTTCTAGTAACAAGAACAAATTCAAAACACAGAGAAAGAGCGAGAGAGATTGAAAGAGATAGAGGTGACCAGTGTGGTGACAAGCGGTGGTAGTAGCGACTACAGTGAAGATGGAGACCGGCAAAAATGGATCTAAGAAACAGAAACAAGGACGATGTCGGCAAGTATAGATGGCGACGAGCTCAATATCCGTGACGACGACGAAGACCAGTTTTCTTCAACACTTTTCTTTTTCTCCGACAATCTTCTTTTCTTCTTTGACGTTTTTTCTTCTCTCACTTCTAAGATTTACAAACCAAATATACTAAGGCATAAGAAATGAATGATAATGTATGAATCTCTCTTGTTTACAAGACAGAAAGTGAGAGAGATGAAAAAGATCTGGAACTCTAAAAAATTCTCGAAGGAAAGAGAAGAGGAGAAGAAAACGTCAAATAGAAGAGAGAAAGTGAAGAAAAAAAATAGGGTATATAACTGAGTGAGTTTAGGGTTTAGTATATAGTGTTTTGGGTTTCGATTTAAGATTTAAGATTATATTTTTAAATAACAAAAATATTAGAGTTTTAACATTTGTAGTTAGAATTTATGGTAGATGATTAATTATTTTTTTTAAAAAAGTTTGAAGTTTAATGTTTTATGGTATAGGTCAAAGTATGTGGTCCAATAGATATAGTTTGAGATAATGTTTTGAAAATATTTAACTTTATAATTTTATATTTAATATTTGTAGTTTTAATTTTAAAACATTATAAAATATTATAATTTTATATTGAATAATAAAAATATTGGATTTAATGTTCAAAGATAAACTTTAAATTTTATAACTTTATAATTCTAAAGTTTATGATTTGAGGTTTATATTTGAGAAAATATTAAAGTTAGAGTCTTGTAAGTCAGAATTGTATAAGTGATTGTAAGAGAACATATATCTCAAGATCAAGTTAAAGTCTCAACTTGAAGTTTAAGAAACTATACACATTCAGTTGATTTATATTCACACTATATTGATAAGATGATCTTCGATATAACTTCATAAAGTACTTGAATTCAGTTTTCCGATTTTAGGGTATGTTTGAGGTATTGCTGATTTATATAAACGATACGGCTAAGTTATCTAAACAGTTTTTGATTTTAGGGTATGTTTGAGGTATGGCTGAGTTATGTAAACGACACGGCTGAGATATATAAACGACACAGCTGAGTAGTGTAAACATAGCATAAATCAAACACACAATACATGGGTGAGTTATGTTTTTTACATAGAAAACCAAAAATACATGTTTTCTGCACCATTCCGGTATTCGTCCATGTATCCAAGCTTCAATGAACTCCTCTGTGTCATCTCTGCTGAATCTGCCACTTCTTTTCATCTCATTCATTTTCTTTTTGTTCAATTTTCTTTTTCACTCAGATGATCAGATCTGAAAAAAAATTAGATTATCCAAATATGGGTATGAAATCACAAACAAATTTAATTAAATACATCCCGCAATTGTCGATCTGGGTATTTTTTGGAATGTATTTGTCTTTTCTCCTCGGAATGCACACTTCTTATAGCTAGGTTTTCGGAGATTGGCGGAAAGTAACAATATATAAACCAAACTGCATATATAAACCAGCCAAAAAAGAAAAGTTACTCAGCCACAACATAAATTAAAACTCAGCCACAACATAAATTAAAACTCAGCCACAAACTCGAACAACGCAGCAGAGAAGATGATTTCGGGCGATTACAGCGAAAAAATATTTCGTTTTTTGATTTCGGGGAAGACGATATCGGAGAAGACAAGACAGAAAGTTAGTTTGAAGAAGACGGAATAAACACAACGTCGATGACGATTTCAGGGAAGAGGCGGTTAGAGTTCCTTTAGTTATTCGACGAAGTTGTGCTGTGTTGTTGTGTTTTTTTTTCAACGTTATGTAATTAAAGAGATGGTTGATTGTTCTTTATTACTGATGTGAATACTTAATTAGTGATGTAGATTTAATGTTTAAAAATAATTTCAATTAAAAGAAAGTTAACCAAATGCCCTTATTGTCATTTATTAGGAGTATCCAAATACTCTAATAATTTTTAAAAGATGTATAACAACACTCTACTAATAAACCAACTTTTCTTCTACATTCTATTAATTTTCTCATTTTTAAAATCCTTTCCTTTTTCCTTATTTTTTTATCTACTAAAAACAGTTTTTCAAATCCTAAATATCACTGCACCAAAACATTATTCAGCCAACGATTCAACACTAATATTGATAGCATCAAGATTGTAGGCATAATATAATTATTTTGTGGGGTGTAAGGCATAATACCCTTGCAATTATTCTTTGGCTGATACACTTGCAATACTCGTCCAGTCGTTCTTGTTTTTGACAGTCGGGACTATGTTTTAACAGGAATATATAAGTTGAAGACAAAATAATTGAATATACTGAAATTATTAAATCTTTTTACTCCACTTTATATCCGACTATTCCAATATGCAGGGACGTTTTCAAAAACCGTTATGCATAGATTTATATATGTATATATATATATGTACTGGTTGGCCGGATCAAGTGTATTCTATATAAATTATTACAAATTGATCTTAGTTTTGTATGAAACGACTCCACCAGCTGATTTAGTGACGTATCAAGATATGACGCTGAGATATGACGCTGCACAAGTGTCTTTATGTTAGTACTAATTAACAAACCAAAAAAAAAACTAAAAAACTAACGCTACCGTGGTTGATGAATAAGCACTACTAAACTCCGCGAGCAACGAAGAATCTTCCTCGAAATTTCAAGTGCTACTTCGTCAATGCTCAAATCCCTTTATAATTCCATCACCTAACTACTCTTTCTCAAAATGCTCAAATCCCTTTATAATTCCATCACCTAACTACTCTTTCTCAAACTCATCTCATTGCTATTCTCTCTCACTCTCTCTCTCTCTCTCTCTCTCTCTCTCACACACTCACACACACACACAAAAGATCTCTTTCTTCTTTAGAAAAAAGAACCTATAAAATATTTGAAGAGATTAAATCCAATTTCTTTAAAACCAAAAGTGATCAATATGAAGATGCTAGACCGCCCTTTTCATGGGGCTAGTGGGTACAGTGGTTTAAAAGCTCATAAATTAACATTCAAGACGTGAGTTTCTTCTATCTTATTACAAGACGCATTAAATTTTTATTTCTTTGTCTGGATGAGTTTTGATTGACTTTTGTTTTCTCATGCGAACCCTTTACAGAGCCGTGAAGAAAGTCATGAGACATATGTCAAATAACCAAATCATGGTTCATATGGAGAACATGTTCCGAAAAATTGTGAGTTTTCTCATCGTCTTCGATTAAACTATTCACTCTGTGCGCATAAATCACCTAATTAATCAAAGATTTATTTAAATGAACCCGTTCCTATATACATGGCCACCAGCTTTGACCGACCTCTTCTTCTCTTGTGTCCCTTTTTAATTTCTATGGTTTAAAATTTAGTGGGCTCCGTACGTATCAACAATGAATGGTCCCCGTCTCCCTGAGTCTAGTTGGTAGTTACTATAGTATATATCAAAGTATAATCATATACTAGTAACCAATAAGTATAGTACTCTTATAATGATCGAGTTATCTACTAATCTACATATAACTAAAATACATGTAATATCGTTTGTATGCACATGAACGTGATGACATGCGGTTGTTTCAACTTTTGCAAACGTTTACTTATTTGTATTTTCAATAAAATATATAAACCAGTTATTAATTATCTTATGTTTTTATGATTTAGGTTCGGGAGGAGCTTGAACGTCTTACTCAACAACACCACCTCTCTTCGTCGTGGTCCCAAATCGAGCGACCGCGTTCGGAAACGCCATCGTCACGTACACAATTCAAGCTGCGGTTCATAAACTCGCCGCCGCCGTCGATATTCACGGGAGCCAAGATCGAACCCAAGAACGGTTTCCCGTTAGCTATCGAGCTAGTGGAAGCAGCCACGAACGCTCGAGTCGTCTCGGGACCGCTCTCGTCTTCTCGAGTTGACTTCGTGCCGCTGAACGCTGACTTCACGGAGGAAAGCTGGACCGTCGACTTATTCAAACGGTATATTCTAAAACCGCGCGAAGGGAAACGTCCGTTACTCACCGGAGATGTAACGTTGACTCTTAAAAACGGTGTTGGAGTTGTCGCCATCGCTTTCACGGATAACTCGATCTGGTCTAGGTGTCGGAAGTTCCGGTTAGGTGCTAGACTAACCGGTGATGGAGCCGTGGAGGCTAGAAGTGAAGCGTTTAAGTGTAAAGACCAACGTGGAGAATGTAAGTACACTAGAGATTACTGCGTTTTGAAGACGCGGTTTAAACGTTATATTAATTGTTTATTTTTGTGTGGTTATGCAGCTTATAAGAAACATCATCCTCCGTACCCCGGTGACGAGGTTTGGAGACTAGAGAAAATCGGGAAAGATGGTGCTTCAGCGTTGCGTTTGGCTGAACGGGAGATTTATACTGTCAAGGACTTCCGCCGTTGCTATGCAAAGGATCCAAACGAGTTATATAATGTAAGATTAATTAAAAGCCTAAAATAAATGAAATGAATTTATAATCTCCATCTTTCAGAAATATAATTCTTTATTTTTTATAAATGATTAGATACTTGCTGGTGTTGGTGGAGGGATCTCAAAGAAAATATGGGAATCAATTGTATCCCACGCGATGTGTTGCGTTTTGGATGAAACAGAGTGTTACATCTACGACGCAACCGGTCATGACGTATCACTTGTCTTCAACTCTGTTTATGAAGTGACCAAAGTGTTCATCGGCGGTGTCCTTCGAAACGTGGATCAGCTACCTAGCTATCAGCTGGACCAGTTAAAGCAAGAAGCTTATCAAAACATTGACCGCTTTAGGGACGGTAGGACCTTTGCGGATCATCCACAAAGGTCCTTACAGTGCCCGCAGAATCCAGGATTTGGTCCTGGATTCCAACGGCACATGGACTTTAAAGGTATACAAGTTTTTAACATTGACCGCTTTAGAGTGTTATTCTTGTCACGGTCTAAAGTATTTTGATATACAAATATATATATCTTAACATAGTCTTTAACTTTTTTTGATAAAGAACATAGTCTTTAACTTACTCGGATTTTTTTTAATGTTCAGGGCCATCAGACACTTCGATGCATGCTTACTTCACAGGTTCATGCTCCACTTCCCAACCCGAAATGCTGATGAGTTTGGAGAACTCACCAGCCTCAACGTTTCATATCGACCCAACATTCATACCGACTTTCAGAAACAGCTTTAGGGCAAGTGAACACGATATGATACATGACGAATTACAATGCGTAGTGTCAAGAAGTTATAATAAAAATAACGAGGATGAGAACGGATTTGCTTATCATCACCATCATGAAATGCCTTCTAACTGGTCACCTGGTGCGGCGGTTTTGGAGCAACAAGCGTATAACAATTTGTGTGTTAGCGTGTCTGGCACGGAAGAAGCTGGGTATGATTTTCGTATTGCAAACATTGGGGGATCTCCGAGAGCCAGGTGGTGCAAGGTTAAGGCAGCTTTCAAGCTCCGACAAGTTTGGAGACACACAAGTGCCAGAAAGCGAGGGAAGGCTTGTAAGAAGCCTTGCTTGCTGTATTAGACCCAGAGGTTTCTTGCTGCGCAAGAAAGATGTGTATATATATATATATATATATAAGGTTAGATAAATGGATCCCGGCCATTGACTGTTTCAAATGGTTTAATAAGTTACGGGGATTAGTCTTTGTGAGTACCATCCATGTATGATATTAAGAAAAAGGAAGGGCTGTACATGACCAAATCAGTTTAACATTTTAATGTTTTTGAGTATTTTTCGTGCCCTAAAAATATTCAACGGGTTCTTGCTGGGCACGAAATCTATGTCCAACATTATAAACCAGAAATCACCCAACAAAATTTTGAATCGTTATCCTTTTGACTATGCCAAAACAGTTACGTAACTTTCTTCTACTTCACTTTATATAAGAATTTTAAAACAGCACTATAAGATATACTAAATCAACTAATTCCAAGAGCTCCCATAACATACTTACTTTTCAAATCAAATCTCCATTTATTATCTTAATCAAAAGTTTGATTTTACATGCTTAAAGTAATCTGTTGGGTTTTAGAAGACTATGTTATTGTCTTGTATTTTATAATATGTGTACTTTATTTGCTTTTCTTAGAAGTATCTCGGAAGAAGAGTATTGACTTTCTGATCCCAAGAAAAGTCTGTAAGAGCACCTCCAATGGGGGTTCTATCCATTAGAATTCTAAATATGAATATGTGTGTATATATATATTGTATTTTTTTTTTTTGTAACACCTATATATATATATTGTATATATATATATATGTAATTGTGGAGTCAACTCCCCTGCCCAAAAGGTTCTAAAACCTATTTAGAACTCCAATAAGAACCCCATTGGAAGTGCGGTAAGTAAGTTAAATAATTGGTGGCTTTTGCTTCATTCCTTTTTCTCTGTCTTCATGTGAACAAGATTGCAGAATCTCTGGTTCCTTCTACTTTATTTTCTCTAATACAGAAACACACACTCTTAAGTCTTAACTAATAAAAGCAATTCTACAGATCATGGTCGTGCGTACTGCCACTTGGCTTTCCCCCCGACAATGATTTGGCAGATGTTTTGTCCTCAATCCACCAGAAAGGCCATAATGATTACTAATCAAAAGTGCGGCCAAGGGCATTTGTGTCTTCTTACCACAGTTAGCCTTGTTTGAAATGGTTTTAAGGAGCTCCTAGCCCAGGCCTAACTTGATCACTCATACCAGAAAAGAAGGAAGCAACCTTGCCATAGTTTCTCCAAAGTTCTTGGCTTACTGTGGTATCAAAAAGGAGCTCGCTCTTAAAACAAAGGTTGGTTCTTTTGATTTGATTGATCCAAGAGAGCTATGACCTTGTTCATCTTCTAATAGGTCAATCTTGATCTTCTAAATTTTAACAGATGGAAGAAGAGAAGAAGACAGTTAGGTGTTGCAGTGAGCGCAAGACCACCAAGACACCAATGTGGAGAGGTGGACCATCTTGTCCCAAGGTCTCTTCTTCTACCTTAAATCCCTATATCCATTTAGCTTTATTTGAACTTAAGAGGAAATTATATAACTATTCTGAAGTTTTTTTTTTTTTTTGCTCTTTGCTGTGGAATTCACAGTCACTTTGCAATGCATGCGGGATCAGATTAAGGAAACAAAGACGGTCCGAGTTATTGGGTATTCGTATTATTCACAGCCACAAAGCCTACAAGAAGATAAATCCATCACCATCATCACTATCATTTTCACATGGTGGCGTGTTTTTGAAGAAACGACGGATTCTAAAGGAGGAAGAACAAGCAGCTCTTTGTCTATTATTATTGTCTCGTAACTCTGCTTTCGCCTGACAGAAAAAACAGAGTATCTCACTGAAAAGACAGTTTTGTCCTTTATTTTGTTCGACGCTCTTTGGGCCAGTCTTTTGAGAGGATAAATTTAGCGCACTAAAGCTGGGCCTATTCTTGTGTCAACGGCCTGGCCCATAGAGATCATTGGTCAACTCTTGAATAATGGAATTTTATACCGGATCATTTCGGTTTTGGCTTTGCATTGACTTCGGTTCTGGCTGAAGTTGGATCAGATCTGATTCTGTTTGGTACAACCAATTTTTATTTTGTGTAAGTTCACTTAGAACATGGCGTATTTTGAAACTCTTTCACCAAATTTTCTTCTTTTTCAATTACGTATATCAAACAAAACCAAAGAAAAAACAAACGTGTACGTATTTCTAATGGCTCCATCATCAATATTGTAAAA
This sequence comes from Brassica oleracea var. oleracea, assembly GCF_000695525.1. Lineage (NCBI taxonomy): Eukaryota > Viridiplantae > Streptophyta > Magnoliopsida > Brassicales > Brassicaceae > Brassica > Brassica oleracea. The sequence continues at coordinate 36,325,368 of NC_027754.1, read as the reverse complement.
AAAAAAAAGATTCTTATATTCTTTAGTTTGTCAGAAAAAATATATATATCAGAAACAGAAACAAGTTATAACAAAAACTAGATTTCGACCCACACAACTGTGCATGTATTTATTTTCATTTTATAACCATATACATCTGTTTTTACATTATTATTGGTATATATTATTTATTAATTAATCATATATTTAAAGTTTATATAATTTTTTTTGATACAATAATTTTATAGTGTGCATGTTTGTCTATTCAATTAATTGTTTCGAACTATTACATGTAATTGTGACTTATATATTTATCTTATTAGATTTGTTCACTAATATATGCAAAGTTCAACAAATTTGAATATTATTTGTATCTATATTTTTGAAATAAAATATTACCTGTAATTTTTAATTAAAGTTATAAGTCATATAAATAAATATTTTATTATTTAGTAATTTTATTTGTATTTATGAACATATTAAAATATTAATTTACACTAATATTTGAACATTATTACTATTGAATATTAAACGAAAAACACTGATATATGTTTTTAATATGTTAAATTGAAAAATGTTCATGATATAATATACATAAAAATTCATGGTGAGATGAAACTATTTTCTAGTAACTACTGGTGGACTCCATCAATTTAAGTTTAGTGAAATTTTTTAATCTACGACCAATATAGTTGCGGGCAAATAATATATCTGTAATTTGAGTAGTAACTTTTTGAATTATATTATTTAATATTAGAATAGATTTTTCCTTGATATTATGCTGATTGTTTTCCAATAATGTTACAATAACAGAATTATAGGATTATACCATTTATATATGATTTTTGTAACAAACAACAAATATTGTTGTTGTTAAATGAATATACCCGTATTTGATGTTTTATTATTTTGAATACAGCCAACTTCATCTACTCCAAATGATGTCTGTGTTTCAGTATATAAAAATATAAAGATCATATAATACAAAGAGAATAATAACTCAAATAAGGCCAACACAAATGCAACAATAAATTCAAAGAGCATCGTAACTCAAATATCACTTGATCATGTTTACTAAAAATAAAACGTTGTTAGTAACAGAGTTAGTTTGGTCAAGCATTGTCATAGAAGTTATGGCTATGAGATACGTTTATATGTATATGGTTAAATATAGTACACGATTAAGTATTTAATGAAAACGCCAGAGACACATGAAATAAGACTTATGAACTAATGTATACCCTTAGTAACAGAAAATGTATGGTTATTTATAATAAATCTGGTCTATGAGACACGTGTCATTGATTTTTTATATAGTAAAGCGAAATCATCACAATTAATAAAAGATGAGTTGATAATGTGAGATTTTAGGTGACATTAATTTGAAGATAAATGATAAAACAATTAATACGATAAATGTAACATAAATTTTTAATAATAAATTTATTAGGTCAATTTAAAAAAAAATTACACATGAATCAAGTTTGTAATAAATGTTTTAATATACAAGAAGGGTCATATACGCAAGTTGAACCAAGTGACTTGCTGGGATGTTTTTCCTTTAAAAAATTGGAATATTCTTTTCTTTCGTAGATATTAAAAACATAAAAGATTCCTGTAATAAGTCGATGATTTACTAATCATAATTTAAATGTTTTAGACCTTTAGTGAGCGTATTACATAAATGTTTAATGTTTTGACTCAGATCTGTTTGGTATTAAACTATCATAATTTTAATGATTAATCTAAAGACTATTTTTTTCACAATGTACCAACTCAAGTGGCCGAAGTAGCATGGACATTTTCCAAAAGTGGAAACCATGTATGACCCTCCCTCCTAGCTAAAACCAACTCGGATCGTAGATCCGTAGTTATCGGATCGGGTCAAAGATCCGAAATAAACGGGTCTTCCTCTCGGGTTTACTTCAATCTCCACCATTTCGCTCTCTCTCTCTCTCTCTATCTCCATTTCTATAAACACAGTCGAATCTCAAAACATCTCAATTCCGTGCAGATGCGAGTTTTCATTACACCAGGCAAGTATCTTCTCTTTCCTCCTTCTGGGTCAGATTTAGATTCTCAAACATTGCATAAATTTCGCTCCTTTACGATCCTCTTCTTCGATGAGGAATCGAACGCACGTCGATTAGAAGAAAAAAAACTGTTCGATTCACTTTCGTCGTTAATAAAGTTCGCCACTTTCGTGTCTATTGATTGTAAATTACGATTCTTTTTATTGAAGTTTTAAAAATCATGACTTTTGGTTTAACATTGAGTAAACTGTGTTCGGTTGTGTTTGGTTTGTAACATTCTATCATTATCCGTCTCTATAACTCGAAAGCTATTAACTTTTCTGTTTTTAATGTTCATTCTCTGGATCTACAGGCAGTCTTCTTCAGGAACATTGTTGTTTTGATTATTGATCTTAACTTAAAGGGGAGAGAAACGAAAGAAAGAGATGTGTATCTCAATCTCGCAAGTCTCTAGATTCAGAACCAACCTATTCGTAGGAAGCTCTTGCTGTGAACGTGTCCACGGCTGGTTCAAAAACAACTCAACCCCAAAGCTGCTTGATATCAGATCCTCCTCGGTTAATAGCAAGAGCAGATGGGTCAGGCGTAACGTGAGTACAACTACACAAGGAGGCAGGAGCAACACCAAGAGCAGCGTCCTGGGAGGAGCGGTTCCTGTCACCAGGATAGTAGATGCAGAGAGCACGGCCAAGATACAACAACAACAGCCTTTTGGAAACCTTCAGCAGCGTCTTGCGGAAAACAAAGATCTGTCTAGTCTCCTCACTGTTATAGTCTCTGATCTCGAGACGACAGGGTTGCACAGGGTGAAGGAGAGGATTATCGAAATCGCAGCTCAGGATCTAGCTGGTGGTGAGAACAGCACGTTTCAAAGTCTGATTAACCCTGGTGTTCCTATATTGAATGCAAGTATCCATGGGATCAGGAATGATATGGTTTGTAGACCTGAGGTTCCAAGGTATATATACAAGATCTGTCTTTATATACAATCTTTGAGTTTGTGTGGTTATTTATTTGTTGTTCTGTTTGGTAGAATGGAGGAGATGATACCGATATTTCTACGGTATGTTCAGAGTAGACAGAAGCCTGGTGGCTATGTGATGATTGTTGCACATAACGGCAAAACATTTGATTTTCAGTTCTTGATCAACGAGTTCAACCGTTGCTCTTACGAGATTCCTCCTAACTGGCTGTTCTTTGACTCGCTCCCACTCGCTAGAGAGAGCATGAAGTCTGTAGGTAATGTTCCTTGGTCTCTGCTTGTCAGCATTGTATACTATATTGGTTGGTTTGGTCTCTGATAAACCAGAAATGGTTTCTTCTTCTTTTTGGCAGACGCAACAGTGAAGCCAAAAGCGTCATTATCAGCACTAGGGGATTACTACAATCTTACAAGGGATGGTGACGCTCACAGAGCTTTGTCAGATGTGTTACTCTTGTCTCAGGTGTTTCAGAGACTAACCATTGATCTCAAGCTCTCACTCTCTGATCTTGTCCTCCGCTCTTACACCACATCCGACCTTATTGCTGCCATGGCAAAGAACAAGAAGGCCTGAATCATTTTTAGAAACATTGATCTCTTATTAGGCTTCTTTTTTTTTAATATTGATCTCTGATTCTATTGTTTCTCTATATAGTGTATGTAACTCCGGAGAAATCTCAGGCATGTAACCTATTATTTAATTTATCGTTGGATAAATTAAGTGGAAAAACATATGTAATTTCACAAAGTCATAAGGCATTCAATACAAAAACAGTTATAAGGTTTCCTGCTTCAATATGAGCAATCCCTAACTAATCACAGGTCACAAGATTAGTTTGTTTAAGTACTTTCTCCAAACTCAAAGTAAATCAATTAATAATAGTCTTTAATTTTTGGGCAAAACCTTAAGTTCGAATCCATAAGTGATAAACTGATAAACTCAGAATAAATGGTCGAATGTTTCAGGGCTAGGATCATGTGTAACAAGAATCATTTTTATCGTTTACTCTTTTCGTTTCATTTTAATTGTCGTTTTAAACTTGAGCACAAAGATTAAGAAAATATTTAATTTTGTACAAAGATTAAGAAAATATTTAATTTTAAGAAAATATTTAATTTTATATATTTACTAAATAAAACATCGTTGCCAATACATCTAATCACATATTAACCAATTGAAAAATATAAAAAATATAAAGTCAACAAATTCTGATTAAAATTATAAAATAACACTTATTTTGAAAAGAAAAATTTTAACTTTACAACAACAATTAAACTGAAACAGATGAAATATCATTTTAGACTGAATCATGTACATAGCCGGTTCATGGTTTATAAGGACCATTTTGGACAAAAAAAAAATTAGACCCTTTATTCCTTTAATAGTTTAAAATACAATTCTAGCATGACTTTTTATTTGAACATTAAAAATATGATTTTTGAAAATTATATCATATTTGTTATTAAATTTAGAAATGAAAACATATAAATAAATAAAAATCAGCACGACATGTATATTTATTTTTGTTCTTAACAAATTCTGATTTTTTTTGTTTGAAATTTTTGTTTTAAAAAAAAAAGTTGGACCCCTAATATCATGAGTCCAGGACGGTCACATTGCCCGTCCATGTGGTTGAGCCGGTACTGATCAGGTACATCTAGATATTTGTGAAGATTCGGTTAATTGTTTTAGACAATTTCAACTGAACTAATAGAAGATTTCTATTCTGATGATTTTTTTTTGTTCAATCTGAATGTATTATTTAACTACATTCAACGAACATTTTTGCGTGTGGATTTATCTCGCTGAGTAAATAAACATCACCTAACACATACCATATAGAGCTACTAACAGCATGACGTTTAGTCAAAGGAAAATCGTGCCAGATTTATATTTCAAAAAGGAAATACACGGCGGGTAAAAGGTTTGAACGGCATGCATTCGTGCGGGCTGTTGAAAACGAAAGATTGGAAATAAAAAAAATAAAGTAATTAAATTAGTAAATTACATGTAATAACCCAAACTTTTTATGTAATTATTACATCAGAAGTCATCTCTGTCTCTTATATGTCTCTCACTCTCTATCCAAAGAATATTTTTTTTTTTAAAAAAAAGGAAGACAAATTCCGGAAAACCGACAGAATCGTCGTCGTCGTCGTCTTCTTTGCATCTCGCCGGAATCTTTTCGATTACTGAATCTGAATATCCGTATAATCTTCATCCAGAATCAATTTCCCCCAGGGATTAATTGTTTTCTGATCTCTTTCTGGATTCTTCGGTTTTAATTGATTTGTTGAAAAGTGGGAATCTTTGGTTTTCGATTGAGAAAAAAATGGATTCCGATTCGTGGACTGATCGTCTCGCATCGGCTTCAAGGAGATACCAGCTCGATTTCTTGTCCCGATCTGGTGAGTCGGTTTCTTTTTTTTTTGAGATTTGATTATTGTTGTCTTAATTTAAAGGGTGTACGAATGAGACAGAGATGATATTGTTGCGATTATCTCGATCATTTGCGGATAGAATCAATGACTTAGTGAACTCTGTTATTTCGTTTAATTGTTCAATGTTTGTGATGTTGAATTTGTTTTATTCGTTGGGTCTGAGAAGGCAAAGTTTCTGTCTTTGAGGCATTATTAAGCGTGTGTGCTAGTTTATACCTAGAGTTTGTTCTTGGGTTTCGTTATGAACTTCTTAGAATTTTGAAGCTTTGATTCTTGTTTAACCAATAAGAAATTCAAAAACTTGTTCAAACCTGAAACATATTTGACAGGAGAGGTTATTATGGATTGCTACTCTGCTGTTGTTTCCATCCTTTATTACATATCTGGATGTTACTTCTAATCACGATTTAATATTTGTCGCCATATTGTAACACACAAGAATGGAACGCGTTTTTAGTAGTCCTATTTATTTTTTTTCTTAGCTCTGTTTCTGTTCTTTCACCATTTGTAAATTGTATCTGACCGATTTTTTTTTTTAAATGAAAACGCAGATAATTTCTTGGGGTTTGAGGAGATAGAGGGAGAAGATGACTTCAGGGAGGAGTATGCTTGCCCCTTCTGCTCTGACTACTTTGATATCGTCTCTCTCTGCTGCCACATAGACGAAGATCATCCTATGAACACAATTAATGGGGTAAATATATTTCTTCCATATTACTCTATTCTGTAACCAACCCTTTTTTCTCTCATGTGGATCTTATTAATGCTTCATCACAATGATTATGGGTAGATTAGGCAGACCACGGTTCTTTGTTTAGTGAAAGTAACCCTTGTTTGTTGTCAGGACAGTTGCTATAATAGGTTCTTGCGTTTGAATCCTGGTGGAGATTGACTCTTTTTTTCTGTCTCCTTGCAGGTGTGCCCCGTTTGTGCGGTGAAAGTGAGTTCCGATATGGTTGCTCATATAACACTTCAGCATGCAAACATGTTCAAGATATCCTATTTTGATTCTTTCTTTTCCTTAAAACCATTATTTTTGCTTTATGTGATTCCTCAAGATGAGTGTGTTTCATTCATTCCTTAACGAAAATATTACGTGACGACGAGGAAAAGGAAAGCAAGAAGAGGCGGGGCTCAGTCCATGCTATCCATCTTGAAGAGAGAGTTTCCTGATGGAAACTTTCAGAGCTTGTTTGAAGGAACCTCGCGCGTTGTGCCTCCTTCGTCTGCCACTATAGCTGCTGACCCTTTGCTGTCTTCGTTCATCACGCCAATGGCAGATGAACTTTTCATTTCTGAGTCAGGTTTATATGGAGAGACAAGTTCTGCCAAGAAGGCATCGAATCAGAGTTTGCCTGAACGGTATTGCTTCCTCATCCTCAGATTGATTAGAACAGGATATGGATATTCTCACTGCGTAGCCCTCTCATGATTCTTTGTCTTGTGGTGAATTTTTACAGGAAGGTTGAGAAGAAGTCGCTTTCAGCAGAGGATCACAGAGAAAAGTTGAAACAGAGCGAGTTTGTTCAAGGGATTTTCTGCTCTACGATTCTTGATGATGGATTATAAAGGAGAAAATAGAACTTCTCTACGGTTATTAGATCATTCAGCCATTGGAAGAAAAAAATTTGTAACGGAGTTGTTGTTTGTTCTCAACAAGTGATATGGGGAAGGGTTCAGGGATAACCAGAATAATGTTAGTGAGCTTTGTAAGAGTCAAGAGAGACATGAATAATGAGTATTATTTATATGTTATTGAACACATACTTTCTCTAGTGAACGAACACTCGATTTGTCTGTAAGAAAACAACCGCAGGAGAAATGTATGTATTTCATTTACATATTCTGTTCTTAAAATCTTCAGTATAGTTTCTTCATGTTCTTTTATGTAAAGAGGACTTTATTGTTTGGACAAGGCCTGAAAAAAAAAACAAATGTCAACTCTATCCAGAAGAGAGCCTTACCATCGTCTCCTCAAGCACTCATCTATGATCCTTAGGTATGATGTGTCAAACTTGGGAATGCAGCTAACAATGATTAAGGAATGATAATAGATGGTAGGAGCCGCGCGAACGCAGGCTCCCTCTGCCACAAATAATGACACAGGCTCTCCCTCTTGGGGAGACCTTAAGCTAAGCACCCCTCCTTAGTGCAATGGAGGTCACTAGCCTAGGCCACTCATCTTCTTGATCACGAGTTGACCCTGTCCAGGTAAGTGATTTGCTTGTTCACTCCACTTCCCTTCTTATACTCTTTTTAGCGAGTCCTTCTTTCTACGCGTAACCGATGTGGGACTATCTGTTAGCAAGTTTCTCGCTCTGACGCAGTTTTTCTTTAAGACAATATACATGGGCTGGTACTATAGGCTCGGTTATTACGTGTTTGAGCATTTCTGGACAATCACAACTTGGTTATCGCCTGTACTTTAGTCATCCTTTATTTCGTATTGCTGTGGATCCAAAATTTATTTTCGATCAATAAAATCTCACATATTACTTGGTTTTTATGAGCCTTCGTGAAATTTATAGCTGATCCCTCTGTTACCAAACAACTTATAAGTTTATAGCTATTGCCTCTTGTGACCTGAATTTTCTTTATTTGAAAATACAAATTGCAGTTTTGCTGTGCTCTGATGATTCATGTCTTGACTGGTCTAGGTCTATTATTGAAAATCAATCTCTTTCAGCTGGAGTATAAACAGAGAAACATTCAAATATTCCAGTAACTCTCTACTATTGTCAGATCATTCAGCGACTTGGAAAAATGGAACAATAACAAAATGTACGTTTTTTTATCAGTTAATAGCACTGAGTTATGTTCTTAAGATTCAGTATAGCTTCGTATGGATTATTGGTGTTTGTACATTATAAAACATCTTTTTCACTTTAAGCAAAGATGCCGACAAAATGCCTTTAATATATAGGCTAAGAAACAAAACTTGAACTGTAAAGATTGCAGGACTTTACCCCGAAGGGAGTCCTTCCAGAAATTCTCAAAGACCTAGGTCAAGCCTAGGAACAATGAGGGGGTTTGGAAATAGTTTTCAACCAGCAATAGACGCGCCTCGGTTAATACCTCATTAGCTGCGTCATTGCCCCAAGCGCAAAGATGAGTTTCTACCATGGAACACCTCTTTCTTTTATAGTCCAGACAAAACCAACCTACTTGATATACACTTCCGATGTGGGAGCGTGGATTTTCTCCAACCAAATCAGTTATTATCTCTCTGCATATATATAATTCTTCTCAAGTCCTCACAGAATTAATATTTACCAAAGTTTTCGTTATACAAGGGAATTACAACACAGTTGTGTGACAGATTGATAAAAAGTTTAAAATCTAACAATGGATGGTAAGGGCTACCAGCATTGTGTGTATGATATTTTTTTTTACTCTTAGTATCAAGCTTAATATTTACTTTTTTTCTAAACCAAAAGTTGAGAATTCTCCAATCCAAATATTTTCTATGCCAAATTTTCCCTATACTCCGAATATTATATTTTTCTAGAAACAAGAGATTAAAAAAATTTCTAGGCATGTAGACATATCAAAAAAAAATTCTGTAGAATGAATAGATTTGTAGCAAAAAAGATTATATATAGAATCCTTTTTGAAATTCTGTTTATGTTTTGGATTGAAAAATAAGTTAGCCTCACAAAAATTTTGTTTTTTGTAATTATCAAAAAATTTTTTTTCGTATGAATCCACTTTGTTTAAACTTGGATTTAGAACTAGAGAGTCTTGGTTTATTTTTTTTTTCCATTTTTGGGTTACTAATCTAGCCCATGCAATCTGAGGTAAATTATATTGAGAATGACTTCGTAACCAGTTTTTCCATTGATTTATTTCGGAATTTAAAAGGGTTTTATCTTTCCATTCATAATGAAATATTCCTTGTTCTTCAAAAAAATCATTTATTTGATTCTCAACAAAAAATGATGTTATGTATATGTTATATTCAAAAAAAGACTTTAATTTAGAAAGATTACTAACTTGAATTTGTGATAATTTGTAAAATACATATCTCTCTGCATATATATAATTCTTCTCAAGTCTTCACAGAATTAATATTTACCAAAGTTTTCGTTATACAAGGGAATTACAACACATTTGTGTGACAGATTGATAAAAAGTTTAAAATCTAACAATGGATGGTAAGGGCTACCAGTATTGTGTGTATGATTACTTATTGAAGACTATTTGTTGTTGTTCGAATCAGTATTCTACTACTTAACGAGTAAAGAAGCAAGGAGAACATATTATAATAGCTCGCTTAGAGAATCTCAAGCACAGACACACACAAAAAGATGATAAAGAGTATACTTGAAGAAGCTTATGCTTATCTACATGGATTAGGATGATTATTACAACGAAAGCCGCTTTCTTTTGTTATATGTTTCCAATGTGGGATAGTGGATTTAGTATGTCCACGAAAAATTCAATTATTGACACTTTTCTGCGTATATTAATCTCAAACTTAGGGTTTTGCCAATGACTTCTATTTAACAAAGATTCAAAACTGCATGGATGGTAGGAGCCGCGCGAACGCAGGCTCCCTCTGCCACAAATAATGACGCAGGCTCTCCCACTTGGGGAGACCTTAGGCTAAGCGCCCCTCCTCAAAGTGCAATGGAGGTCACTAGCCTAGGCCACTCATCTTCTTGATCATGAGTCGACCCCGTCCAGGTAAGTGATTTGGTTGTTCACTCCACTTTTCTTCTTATACTCTCCATCACGAGTCATTCGTTCTAGGTGTAAGCGATGTGGGACAATTCACACACTCGCCACAAGCTTGAAACGGCAAAATGGTTGGGTATTATTGCAATCATGGGCTACATGCTACAGGCCCATTTAAGTGAATAAGCAGCAAACCCAAAACAAACACAGCTAATCGATCAAACCATTAACCACTAATGCTCTTGCTTCTTGAAGTGAAAATGACCTGAAAGAGCCAATGGATGGAACATCTAATATCACTTTAAAGACATGTTAGATGTAGATACTTGCATTGAAACTTCCACTAAATCCTCCCACCAAACATTACGAAGAAAAGCAGGGCCGACTCAACATTTATTTGAACCCCTTAACATTTATTTGAACCTCTGGGCAAAAAAAATAATTAATTTTTAATGTTCATGTTTATTTAAAATTTAAATATATGTTAAAAAATTACATTAATATCTTTATAAAAAAGTTGATAAAACAAATTATATACAAGTACAATATTTTAGGGTCTCTTTTAACCAAATTTAATGAATATTTAAAATTTTCTATATAAAAATGTGTATATATAAAAATATTGCTCCTTAACTATCAAGTTATGGAGGGACACGGGTTTGGACCCGGGACGGTCGCACCGCTTGTACTTTCATATCAGCCGGCCCATAAAAGAAAGACACTACAATATATTGTCATACCATTAACTAGAAAATTCAGACAGTTGTATAGATTTAGGGGTTAGTAATCATTCTATTAAATCATTTTGTTCAGGTTCATAAGATATTATATATATGGACTGGTGTAAGGCCTCATATATTGTTCTTAGAGATCATAGATATTATATATATGGACTGGTGTAAGGCCTCATATATTGTTCAGGTTCATAAGTGATTCACCATATTTTTCGTCAAAAAAATCTTTCTATTAAGTCAAACTTTAATGGATAGTAAAATAATACGCCTCGTGCTCTATTTTCCTTAGCTAAGGGAGACATTGCTAATCCTAGAGATATAATATACTAAACATCTAAAAATAATCAGGCAAATTACATAAAAAAAAGTTCTGAAGAAAATGCCAGCTAGTCCAGTGAAATCTCAATCATATCCACCACTAAACTAGACCATAATCTATCAAGTTTTTTTTTTAAACTATATGCATGGATAAAAATCAGTTTTGCTTGAAAACAGATATACAAAAGTACAAAAAGTTAGTGCTTAATTAATAGTATTCGCTGGTGTATTAGTCCTAACGTCTTAGCATTTCGTTTTTTCTTGGTGAAAAATGTTTTCTTAGTTTTTTTTTTTTGCAAATGATGTATTCATAATATATTAAGACAAGATAATGGACTTTCATATAATTTTTGTGTGTACATGTTATCATAAACATTTCCCATCCAATCAGCTTTTAAAGGCTGTGGGGTTGGACTAACATCTAAAATATTGCGTGTTTTTAAATTTCCTTAACCATTATCTAAGAATTAGAAACTATAAGAAGAAAGAAATTAAAACCCACACTTACAATCCAAAAGTCAATATCATATACTTAGTTGCTATCATCACAACAATCGCTGTTATGATCTGACAATGTTATACCACATCTATCCAAGGCCGAAGTGTTTAGGTCGGGAGGGACAGTAGTAGACCCTTGTTTGCTATTTTAAATGTTCCAAAGCATACACTTGAGGACCCCGCGCTCCAAAGCCCTCACAAATCAAAAGAGTGTTTCAAGTACATCAAATCATATCATGAAACCTCTTTTGTCGTGTTCCGTCGACAGGATTAATTATCTATTAATTATGTTAATTGTTCAGCGTGCTTGTTATTATCTATTTTTGGTCAGACCATTGATTGTTATTATGTTGATCTCAATATCAGTTCAATCCATGTTTTTTTGTGCACCAAATTCAATCGATTTATTTCACATTTTAAGAACTGGTTGTTGGATTAATATCCTAAATCAGTTATATATGCTCCATAACTTTAAAGTTTATCATTGAAAAGAATATGTATGTGTGGAGTTTATACTAGTATCGTTGATGCATCATGTCACTCCATTAAGCTCAATATAATACATTTTGTTGAAAAGAGTATCTATGTATTATAGTAAACAAGTCATCTGTGAAAAGAAAAACGACTGAAAGTGATGTCTGGTCTGTGTTTCCTACTGATTAGGAAGCAAATGAAATGATTTCTTCCACTTGACACTTGACAGTTTAACGTTAAATAAATCTATTAATTAAGCTCCCCTCGAGAAAGCTAATAACCGTCTTAATGTTACTAAATTATGATAATGGTCCCAGTTAGCCATTTATTATTAAGATCCATTGAATTGGACCACCGTAGCGCATACACACGTCGTACCATACACAATACTAATCTACATGCATATATTATCAAAAGAACTATCCAAGCAAAGTTAATACTTTTACAGGTTGGTGTGTTTAGCAAAGGGGTCCTGTTCACTTCTCAAAGTTTTTTTTTAATTATTATAAATTCTGACTATTTAAATACGATTAAAGTAGGGTTAGATTTGTAGATCATGAAAACAATGTGGAGGTTCAGAAATTGATGTGTGCTTTTTGATCCGGAACTTGCGTGCCTAATCCTCACTTTAGCCAGCATGTGTTCTGGGCTACTTTTTAAAGTGGGCCATTCAATTTTCGGCCCATGTAATTATTTAATCCTTAATTGATTAAGCTAAACCATCGATATAATTTAATTACGATTTTTACCATGTAGACAGTGGATCGGAACATGCGCGCCGTTTTTGGATCGGATCCCAAGCTCCGTCCGGTTTGAATAATAGGAAAACGGCGTTCAGGACATCATCATCTTTTTTCCCCTTACCCGATTGAAAATGAATATCCGAATTTAACAAGAAATTTCTGATTTTCAACATGTTCATCAAATGAGAAATTGCACCCCATAAACTAGACTTTTACCCTAATTAACCAAATACCCTAAATCTCACAATATTATACCTTTCTCCATAGACACAAACTAGTCACATCATTGGTATTTTCATTTTTTTAGGGTTTTAAACCAATTCACCCAATAAAAATTCAGGATATATATAGCAATAAAATATACTTCCCATGCAAAATCACTAAAAAGATTTTATGATCTAAAATGGCCTACATTGGAGAATATATATTACTGCTTTTAATATACTTCCAACCGTTAATGCTTAGCTATATAAATGTGTAAATGCATTAGACAGTATCTTACAGTCAGACATTTCCAAACATATCAAAAAGACATTAAAAGTAAAACAACGCAGCCATAGCTAAATATATATATATATATTTATCGATCTCCATAATTAGCTTAAATCGACGATCAAAGATGCAATGTTAAAGAAATGCAAATTGATGATTTTAATAATTAAAATTGTAGATTTTTCTGATGTGACAATATAAATATTTTTGCTGTGAGATTTTGACCATAGGTTTGAAAATATTTAATGATGTGCATATAAGTTTTCTAAATCTAAAATAAGTATTTAGATATATTTGTTTCTACAGCAAAAACAATAGAAAAGAAAATTTGTAGTTTAGAAACTATTTATAAAACATTATTAGAAAAAAATTAACTTTAGAAATTATTTTGGCATACATCACTTTAAAAACACTTTACCAATCAACACCTACACAACCATAACCATGTAGTAGAATTACAACATTAAATTCTCCATAAAAAAAAGGACATAAACTATTCTATAGGAAACAATATATATAGAGAATTATCCATCTAAGTGGGAGCCTTTAAGACAATCAAGAGAAGATCTTGAACTAAGTAAGGGTAATTGATTGAAGAAGGAAATAAGAAATATAATCAGAAACTAGATATTGACAACACACCACCATAACTAATGGAAGTTAACATATCATTTGATTTGATTTGATTTATCCAGCAGTATTTAGTGCTTGTTTATTCAATGAGTGTTAAAATGATAGAGAAATAGGTAACTTGTAATAAAATGAAATGTATTAAATAGAATTGTATATGATATTATTTATACATTTATAATTTCATATCCATTAATAGTACCCTAACAATTTTTCAAAAATTCTAATATACTATATACTTTCTGTGGTTTGAAAAATAAAATATATCTACGATAATGTAGTCGTCTAATGTTTGATATGGAAGAAAAAAAAATAGCCTAGAAGGAAAGAAACCGAAGCGGGAGGTTTGGAGGACAGGTTCGGAGGGTGTAGCGCCTCTTTCTCCCCGTCCGCTAGATTTTTATTTTTATTTTTTTAATCGAAAAGAAAGCGAGAAAAAAGGGGTGAGAAAGTGTGAGCGAGAAAGTGAGGGAAAATTTACATTTCAAAAGAGAGAGAGAGAGAGAGACCCTTCTCTTCTCTTCCTCCGTCGCGATCCTTTTTATATAAACCGCAATTTTCTCTCTTCCTCACATAAGATTCTCCTCCCCTTAAACAAACAGCCATCACCATTCTCACGAAAACTATCCATCGCTTCGAAGCATCCCCTGCAGATGGCGACGACGACATCGGAGATGAATGATGTTTCGTTTTCAGTAGTATCCATCGTGGAAGATGTTCTTCAACAGCATAGCAGCCGATCAAGCGACGCTGGGTTGTTGGTTCCCCGGAGAGTCGAGGAATCTTGTGAGTTTCTCACCGACCTTATCGTGTGTGTTTTCGTTAGATCCTTCATCGTCCAATTTTGTTATTAAAATCTGGAGCGTGGTTGCTGAATTTTATGGAGAATAGGATCTATCTGGTTAAATTCGTCGATTCATAATAACTTTTTGAGTTTAAGCGATGGAATTGCCTTTGTTTAGAGAGATCCTCTAGGCGCACATCGAAATTTTTTAAGTCTCTATGAATCTTTGTTGTGTAGCTCTAAGAAGATACGAAGCTGCCGGGTGGCTTAAAGAAATGATCGGAGTTTCTGGTGGTAGAGATTTTCCCGCTGAGCCTTCAGAAGAAGATTTTAGGCTTGGGTTGCGAAGTGGGATCGTGCTTTGCAATGTTCTTAACAAAGTTAGTCCTGGATCCGTCTCAAAGGTTAAAATTCTTGACATAGATGAAATTTGGGTTTATAGATGATGTATAGCTCAGATCGCTCTACTTTGAAAGATTGTGTTGATTTATGTGGAGAATCGATTAAAAGCATCTTCTTACAGGTTGTTGAAGCGCCTGATGATGTTGCAGATGGAGCTGCACTCTGTGCTTTCCAGTACTTTGAAAACATCAGGAACTTTCTAGTTGCTGTAGAGGAATTGGGGTTGCCATCATTTGAAGCTTCTGACATGGAGAAGGTAGAAAATAGTGAAGTCTTGAAGAAGATGCAGACGAGTAGCTTTTCCATCATTGATTTGTTGTAATTTATATTTTCTTTTCAGGGAGGAAAGTCTATAAGGATAGTGAACTGCATACTTGCACTTAAATCTTACAGCGAGTGGAAATTGAAAGGTGGAACCGGTCCGTTTAGGTATGGATCCAACATGAAGAATAATTTCGGATCCAGAAAACCATTTCTGAGAAAAAGCTCAGAGCCCTTCATGAGCTCCATGTCGAGAACTCATCCATCGACTGATCAACCTGCGTGTTCTGATGTTGGGCAAGAAGTGAGTGAAAAGTGGAAATGCTGGTTTTTATGGCGTAGTTTGTGGTTGTTGTTGACAAAAGTATCTCTGTTTTACTTTGCAGGGTGATTCTAGGTCTATCAACGCGCTTGTTCGCTCATTTATCTCAGAAAGAAAGCATGAAGATATTCCAAGGGTAAGAACTCATCTTTTTAGTTTATTGCAGTTGTCTTTGTTGATTGAACGCTTTCTTCTTGGAATTGATCTGTTCAATCTTCTTAGGAGATTAAACTGAGCTGATGTTTATCTAGCTTTAATCTTAGGCTCAGCAATTGTTAGCAAGACTAGTAGATGCTATTTCGCAAATTGTTATCGGAAATTCTGATTTCTTTTCTACTTTAACCTGCTCAGGTTGTAGAGTCTGTGTTGCACAAAGTTATGGAAGAAATCCAACAGCGGTTGTCAATCCAAAATGAAATGGTGAGGGCAAGTGAGGTCAATCATGATGTTATTTTCGTTGGAGTGGAAAAGTTCTGTCAGTCCAAGTTTTTAATCTGTCTCGTTGATGTTATGAAACTGCCTTTTAATTTTTCTTTTCAGATGAAATCAAGTTCAAAGCATATTCCAGAAGATGATTCATCTTGCGAGACAGTGGTACAGTCTCAGCAGAGTGACATCAGAGAACATGAGGAAGCAGAAGACAATAGTCCGTCACAGGTCGTAGAAGAAAAGATTCAAAGTATAAATTCTGAACACTATGAAGAACAGGAAATTCTTCTAAATCAAGAAAAGCACATTCAGGTACTTCCATTGTGTTGCCACTTTATGGCTTTCAGAGATTTAACACCATATTGTGAAAATGGATGCTTTTTGTATCTTCTATTCCCAGTATAGCTTTCACAAGTTAGAAGGAGCTTGAGTTTTGTTTAAATGCCTGCAGGAATTGAAGCAAACTTTATACACTACGAAAACGGGAATGAAACTACTGCAGAAGAAGTATCAAGAAGACTTTCTTCACCTAGGTGTCAACTCAGATCATGTTCTTGATATGTCCTTGTTCAGCCCTCAAGTTTATTTAGTGAAAACATAACGTGTCATCGTTTTGGGCTGTCACACAGGCACGCATTTGAACGGTTTAGCTTACGCGGCTACGGGATACAAAAGAGTTCTTGAAGAGAACCGCAAATTGTACAACCTAGTGCAGGACCTAAAAGGTAACTTCACAGAACAAAATGATTTGTGTCAGTAAACTTGTAGGATCTTGAATCAGTTCCTTTTAGTCCCTTTATCTGCGTAAAGACCTCACACTTGGTATTTCTTAGGAAACATACGGGTGTACTGTCGGGTTAGGCCATTCATGCCCGGCCAACCAACTAGTTTGAGTACCGTGGAAAACATAGAAGAAGGGACTATCACGATCAGAGTGCCATCAAAGTATGGGAAAGAAGGACACAAACCATTCATGTTCAACAAAGTCTTTGGTCCTTCCGCAACACAAGGTTATAGAAGGCCTTAATTTTATGGTCCTATAATGTTTATTTGAGTCTGTTTATCTGTGAATAACATTAGTGAAATGAATCCTTGGTTCTTCAGAGGAAGTGTTTTCAGACATGCAGCCTTTGGTACGGTCGGTTCTTGATGGCTACAATGTCTGCATCTTTGCTTACGGCCAAACCGGGTCTGGGAAAACTTTTACCATGGTAATAGCTGCTACTATACTTGTCGTGCGATCATTCGTAGATGATTAGATTGTTGTTGATTCAATATGCTATGGAGTTTTTGGAATCTTTCTACAACACCAAATTCCTAAATTTCCGAACTATTCTAGTCAGGGCCTAAGGAACTGACTGAAGAAAGCCTAGGTGTGAACTATAGGGCCCTAGCAGACCTGTTTCTCTTATCGGATCAAAGAAAAGACACGACCAGCTACGAAATATCGGTTCAGATGCTTGAAATTTACAACGAGCAAGTCAGAGATCTACTTGCCACAGATGGCCAGACTAAAAGATATCCTTTCGATTTAGCTTTACTGTTTAGTCATCTTTCAAGAACTATGAGATATTTTGATTTTGTTGATCCTTAACTCTTGATTACGTTGGAAATCAGAAACAACTCGCACAATGGAATTAACGTTCCGGAAGCAAATCTAGTGCCTGTCTCATCGACGGCTGACGTTATACAGCTGATGGATGTGGGACAAATGAACCGTGCAGTGAGCTCTACAGCCATGAATGATAGAAGTAGTCGATCTCACAGGTTTGGTTTTCCTTTTATTCTTTCCTGAGTACTCCGTTGCATAACTCGTTCTAACCCCAGTATTCTTTTTATTTTTGGCAGCTGTGTCACTGTTCATGTTCAAGGCAGAGACCTCACGTCCGGTGCTATCCTCCATGGTTCTATGCATCTGGTTGATCTTGCAGGAAGCGAGAGAGTGGACAAGTCCGAGGTGACTGGAGACAGGCTGAAGGAGGCTCAACACATCAACAAGTCCCTTTCGGCTCTTGGAGATGTTATCTCTTCACTTTCCCAGAAGAATTCTCACGTGCCTTACAGAAACAGTAAACTCACCCAGCTGCTGCAGGACTCCCTCGGTAAAATTCTCAAAATCCTCATAACTCGTTGCATTTGTGTATGTGTATATACTCGCACTCGGATCTTATACAAAACATATACTTATTTTCATCGCAACTTCTGTTTGTATGTTATATCAGGAGGATCAGCCAAGACGCTTATGTTTGTCCACGTTAGTCCAGAAGCTGAAACTGTTGGAGAAACTATTAGCACTCTGAAGTTTGCTGAACGAGTAGGGAGTGTTGAGCTAGGCGCTGCTCGTGTGAACAAAGATAACTCAGAGGTCAAGGAGCTTAAAGAACAGGTCTAATACACTAAGACCATATTTGCTGTTTTCGTTCATCTTGGCCATTAGTATCGTGTCACTGATATGATTATGTTATCGGGGATTTCAGATTGCTAATCTTAAAATGGCTCTAGCGAGGAAAGGAAATGGTAATGGTAACGAGGCACAACCAACCGCTCCACCACAAAACCAGAGAATATCGAGAAGAAGATCACTTGAAACTCCTGTCTTTCGACCCAAACTTCCTACCATGGGAAACGCACCAAGCAACCTTAGGCCCCAAGTTATGGATCTAAGTGGACCAGAGGTATGTATGCTTTGTTTCAACAAAGTTGCTCAACAATTCATGACATTTGTGTATATTATATGCAGGCTTTTAGTGATACTGCATCTTCAAGAAGACACAGCTTAGATCTCCATGAGCTAATGAAGTCTTCTATTCCGTCTTGGCCGAGGCAAACTCTCGACACAAACGAAGAGGATAGAGAATTTAAGTCAGGGGAGTGGATAGATAAGCACACAGAGTTGAATCAAGATGATAATTTACTTTCCCCGGATAAATTCTACCAGTCAATGACTCCTCAACAACTGTATGTTACTTACATTCCACTTAGCCAAAAACCATTTTCCTACTTTATATCTTTATCTAAACCTTATTATTGTTGATCTAACATCTTTTAAAATGACAGAAACGGTGGGAAACAAGATTTCGAAGTGCAGAGTATTACAGATAACGAATCTGATGGCGTAGCAAGCGACTGCTCAGATTCTGATTTGATGTGGCGACTGAACGTTCAAGTGAATGTGCCCAGAGTTTCTAATAAACAAAGTTCAGCAAACCCCAAACCAAAGAAAATTAAGCCAAAAACGACCAAAGTCTCAGAAACCAGGTAATACATCTATAAAATGTTATTGACTGTTTGTAGTATATTTTTCTGTTGTTGACTTGATGAGGAACCTTTGTCTTTTCCTGTGGCAGAAGTTTAATTCCATCGCTGATACCAGCACCAAGCAAGAGACCTCCTAACACCGTGAGTTCGCAGCCGCAGCGACCAACCAGAGATGGAAGACGCAGACTGAGTTTAGGCAAGTGAACATGTTTTCACTAGTTTTTGTAAAGAGTTATATCAATGAGACGAAAGAAAAAAAAAAGATTTGTTTTTGTATATTGTGAGCAGGCTCTCTCTGTTTGTTCGAAAGACAAAATCTCAAATTTGCTGTTTCGAGTGTACAAAGAATCATTCCTTTTATACAATCTTCTTTTGGTTTTCTCACTTATGTGTATGCATATATAATTTGATTTTGTTTAACCAAGTAAAAAGGGGAGACAGATTTAACAAAATAATTCTTGTGATCATTCAAAGCATATATCACAAGAATTTGCAGACAGACTTAACAAAACATTCCTTAATTTCTTTTTAATGTTTTCACACATTCAAAAGACATTAAAATTTTATCATAAACACTGATTTTTAATAATTTTAAACCAATAATAGTTCTATTAATTCTTTTGAACTTTAGAATTTATCATTATAAAAATTCATCGAAACATAAAAAATTATGGGCAATTCTGACAAATAGCCCTTTTAAGTTTTTGTCACAAAAATAACCCTAAAAATGACCAAAATAGTTTTTTTTTATTTTGAAATTTTTAAGATTTATTTTTTATTTTTAAAAAATTTGAAACTCTATCCTAAAACTCCAACCTTTAACTCTAAGCCCTAAGTTTAGATTAGTCAACCCTAGGATAAAAATACATATTTTGGTCATTTTTACCCTTTAATAAAACTTATTTTGGTCATTTTCTTCGTTAAAAGCTATTTTTGTGACAAAAACTTAAAAAAAATATCATAGGGAATTTCTCAAAAATTATTGTGAAATATTTTTATCGAAACTTTTATTTAACAAAACAAAGGGAATAATAGTTTTGAAATCTGCAAACGGGCAATTCTCTCAAATAACTTTTTTAAGTTTTTATCACAAAAATAGCACTCAAGAAATAAAATAACCAAATAGTCCTTTTTTATTTTGAAATTTTTAATATTTATTTTTTAGTTTTTAAAACTTGAAATCCTATCCACAAAAACCCACTCCTTATCTATAAACGTAAGTATAGATTAGTTAAACTTAAGATAAAAATACATTTTTACTTTTTAATAAAACTTATTTTGATCATTTTTTTTATTGAAGGTTATTTTTGTGACAAAAGCTTTAAAAAAATATCCTAAGAAATTTCTTCATGCCAAATAGTATTACAAACTTTATATCTTACCAATTTCAGTATCTTAACAACCTTGAAACTAAGGCTACATTTATGAAGATCTAAAAATACTGCCCTAAACCTAAATAAAAATCACAACGCTAACTAAACAACCAACATGAAGTAACAATATGGAAAGATTTGAGATTCATAACATGGATTAATATATGTCATAGAAGTTTGTTTATCTTTGTAACTGTTCTGGAGTTTGGTTGCTTGTAGTTGATGTTGAAGTGTTGATAGCTTCAGAGGGTGGAACCATACCCCACTTCCCTTCAGCCTCAGTAGGTTCTATCACCTTAACTGTCCCGTCATTCAAACCGACCGCAAACTGGTTTGGCTCTTGCGGGTGAGCTGCCACAACTAAAGGAGACAAACCTTGGTTCCTGTCACACCAAAGAGAGTTAATATAGAGAACCAATGTCATGTTTCAAAGTCTTTCCAAGTCAAATAAGAAGATTCAAGAAGGAATCCTACACTGATTTAAGTTTAAAAAAGCTAATGAAACGTTGGATAAAGCACTTACCCTTGAGGCAAGTAGGCGGATGGAGAGATACGGCATCTTAATCCAAGTGTGTCTGCGTCGAACACTCCAATGTTACCATCACGGAAAGTGGTGTAGATCAACTGGCTGTTACATGCATACACTGCTGAAGATATATGAGAAGACAACGAGTCTTGAGGATTCCACTGTGACATGAAAACAACAAAACACAAGTCACTACAAAACTCAGAACAAATAATTAAAATCTTGCATTTCCATATATGGATTTAGAGAGATGATCTCATA
This sequence comes from Brassica oleracea var. oleracea, assembly GCF_000695525.1. Lineage (NCBI taxonomy): Eukaryota > Viridiplantae > Streptophyta > Magnoliopsida > Brassicales > Brassicaceae > Brassica > Brassica oleracea. The sequence continues at coordinate 36,303,750 of NC_027754.1, read as the reverse complement.
TTATACCTGTCGGATACATTCCATCTTGGAAGCATCAAATATCGCTAGCTGTGTCTCGTGGACTGCAAGGATACGGATCTGATCCACGTGAAACTGAACACGCGTGTCTCCAATGGCGACTTTTCCTGCTGGCATTTGTATTGCAACGGATTTTCTCTTCTCCCATGTGTCAATGCTCCAAAAGCATATCTAAGAGAAGACAGAGTAAGCATCTTCATAAATCAGATAATCTAACGGGTTGAGATATTTTTAATACATGATACAGCAACACACCTGTGCATCAGCACCAGATGAAACCAAGATATTGAGGGTTGTAGAAAATGCCAAGCCAGTGATGCGTTTCTGGTGACCCTTTAGCTTTGACTTGACCTGATGAAACACAAATGGAAGTGGAGTGAGGTCGTTCATATAGTTTAAAGGCAATATCTAGCAAGGAAGAAATCAATTGTGAAGCTATAACAACCATTGACAAGTTTTAATGGTTGGCACTATCGACTACTTACCTCATCCACTCGGACATTATAGATGTGAATGGTGGAGTCCTCCATTCCAATGGCAATGATGTTGTTGTCCTGAGGATGGAACGCCAAAAATGATGATGGAGGTGGAGGTGGCATGAATGTTGTCATCACCTATAGGGCCAACAGGTTTCTTTAAATATTAGAACCACCAAAAGAGTTTTCTAGTATACTAGTAACCGAACATTTTCAGCTAGAGATTGTGGCTTTAGTACTCTTTTTAAGCTCATGTGTTCACGAAGATATATACATACCTTAAAAGTCATCATGTTGAACAACGAGACTTTTCCTCCAGCAGCCGACATGACATATGAGTCGTTCTTAGAGAGAGCGATGCAGGGGTTGGCCTCTTCAAGGTTTACACCAGAGACATCGTTGGTCATGAGAAGACCACTGTTTGGTTGCCAATGCTGAGGAACCGCAGCGGCTGTTGCCTGCATGATAAACGGTACTTAAACAAAACCGTACACAACATGCATTGATCTCTCTCTCCAACCCTATTTTATGATGATTACCTTTCCACTAGGATTTTGCTCATTGCGAACCCACTTCCAGAGCCTCTGAATACCGTTAAAACCAAGTGCCAAGATTCCGGCGCCGGAGTTCGTATACAGAAGCCGAACGACCTGTTAAAGCCATGCAACAGGAGAAACATAAGCCTTGGTTTTTTTCTAAATATAAAACATTTTTGGCAAAGTTAATTGAGCAAACCTTTGTGGAAGAACCAGTGGTATCAGGTAAAGTGGCCTGGCGACACTGGGCATGGTCCAATATTTCAGCTAATTGCCAAGGTTTTGGTTTGTCTGCTGAGTCATCTACTCTTGGCTTTGACGGATCACCTCCATTCTTAAGGGTTTGCCACAACAACAAAAAACATTAGCTATGAATGTAACACAAATGGAATTTAATTTCATTTTCTCAACAGTAAAATAGTGATTAATAAAAATGGCTAAGAGAAAATAACATTTAATGTATTGATTTACCAGCATTGGTGAGGGTCTAACAGGAGAGCCTAGTTCAACTTTACAGCTGACAGATGCAACAGGAGCACCAGGAACCTAACAGAAAATCAAAAATGTGTAAACGAGGCAGCTTGCTATGTAAATAAAGGAAATATATATACCACAAAGTTGGGAAACGTTACAGCTTTAATTAAAGAAGAATCTGCTGGAGTCCTCATCTTTTCAAAAGCTGAGGTTTCCATGGCTCTCAGAGATCGGAAACCAGCTTGGTTTGCTAGGATCTTAAACCCGTTGTCTGCCGTAGTAACTGCTAGAAGGTTTCCTTCCCTGTTAAACCTCAAACGAGGAAGAGCCTGAAGTTGAAACAAGTTAGCATCCAAATCTAAAAAAGACGAAGTAAAAGGGAAATAATCTGTGGGACTAACCGGAAGTCCACCCTCAGCATCAGTGCTAGTCAGAACATTGATGTTGTCCATATCCCAGAACTTGATTTGCGCATCTTCACCAACAGCCAGAAAGTGGTTCTTTGAGGTATCAAACTGAACCATACCTGCCAGCTTTTTCTGAAACCCAAGATAGGTCCTTTTAATTGATCCTTCGCTTTCGTTCCACTCAACTAGGGAAAAATCTCCATCTTTACTCGTTCCACAAGAGAACAATCTGAAGAAGAAAGAACTTTAACATTTTAGAAACTAGGTAAGAAGAATTGAGAATGATTTGATAGGCCGTAAGCTGGACAAAAGCCGTACCTGGTCCCATCAGCGCTGTAAAGCATTGTAGTACACCATTTACCGGGAGCATCATAGTCAACTCTGGAACCCATATTATCATAAAGCCACGCCTTTATTTTCCCATCTATGGCCGTTGAAAATATGAACTGAAATCCAAATAAGAACGTGATATATTGAATCTACTGTATGATATTATGTCATCTACTTCTAGGGTGCAAACTAGAATGCAATTTTATGGAATAAAATCTTCACGAATGCTTAATTCCATTACATTTCATTCCATATCATTCCATGAGATTTCAGAAAAAAACAACAACATTTCTTTGATAAATCTTCCACGTTAAAAAAAGTATTGAAACAAGTGGAATGCTAATTCTATTCCATTAAATTTTATTAATTATTATTCCTTTTATCCCATCTATTCCTTTTACTAGTTATTAATTACTAAGTGTTCTTGAAACAGACGATAAAACAGTATCATAGATGATAGAATACCACACCTGAATGTTCTCTTTGTGATGAGGGCAAATGGAATAAACAGGAGCTTCGTGACCTTCAAAGGTAAAATGCTTCCGACCTGAAACGTCCCATACCTGTTCCACACATCAATCAAGTTAAGACAGCTGCAGTAAAGACGTCTAACAAGGACACCCTGTGATTCATTTATCACCTTGATTAGCTGATCATCTCCGCAAGTAACTACACACAACTGCCTGTTTGGATTAGCGAAAGCCAGGTCGTTCACAGCACCCATATGGGCATCAACCTGTGAGTTTAAAAAAACGTGATCTAAGTTTAATGGGATATATTATTACATCGCACTGCTTATCGTACGGATCAAAACGTATGCTCACCTCAGCATGCTGGCGAAGCTCGTTAGGTCCAGAGAAAGCATACACGTGAATAAGATGTTTCGTATATGCAACCCCTGCACAAAAAAAAAGACTGAGACTGAGACCAGAGACCAGAGACCAATTAGAATCCCACAATGCATGAAACGGAACTTACCAATGAAATTTCCATCTGGACTCCATGCAACGCGGGTGACAGACATTGGTGTTTCCTTAGCTATCAAAGCCTGAATGAGTCACAAAAATGATAAGTATAAAGATTCTTGCACAACCAAAAGTTGAAATCAAGACTGTTAGATCAAACACACAAACTACAAAATTTAATAGCAGTAACGACAAACCTGCAACGGAGGTGAGCAATTAGCCATATCCCATATTTTGAATGGCTTTGAAACCAGCTTCTCTCGAACAGCTAGTTCCCATAACGTGATTTCTCCGGTGGCGGATCCGACTGGTGGTAACTCAAATGGTCATCAGAAAGCCAAAGAACAAATAACAGGAATGGTTTAGAAGTTTCAAAACCACCATACCAAGAAGTAGCGTATTTTGCATAGGGTGAAAATCCATGCTCGTCACAGTGGACCCTTGATGCAACGCTAGAGCCGCCTTTAACGGCAAGTCTTCCAGCGACAATGCAGGAGCATGCTGCCTAGGTGCAGGGTATGTCACCTGCAAAATGAATAATGGTTACAACTTTTGAGAAAAAAAAATGCAACAATCATACAAACAACTTTCCATAAAAATAAAAGTAAAATTTGAGTCACCTCCTCTACAGATGGGGCAGGGCGGAGACGCTTCATTAATTCATGGTCGGGATTCTGATAATCTACTACACCTGGAGTTGCTGGTGGTGTTCTTGGTCTCTTCAAGATTGACACTTTTTGGAAGAAAATTAATTAGTCAGCCTTAGAAGGAAATAAAGTGTCAAAGACCTTTCACAAACCAACCTTGATTCTGAGGCATAGGAATGGACGCAGGAGTGACAACAGCAGCTTGGACAGTAGAAGCACCAGAGGCAGCAGCAGCCATCCAACTAGCTAAAGCGCCAGCATTAGCAGCAGCAGCAACAGCAGCACCAGGAGGAAAGGGCTAACATTTAACACAGAGTTCCTCAAAATATTTATAAAGATTAAAAAAAAACATGAATAAAGCAGAGTCAAGCATTGAGGTTTCTTACACCATGAGCTCCAAGGGACGGAAAAGCTGTTGGCTTTGTCAAAGTAGTAACGGGCTGATTGACTGGTGAAGGTGCCAGAGGACCGTTCGGAACTGCGCATGTGTGGTCTGTGAATAGTGTTTTAATATCTGGGTTGGGCCTAGGATTCTTGCACAGCTGGTGCTGCCAATTAAGGCTGCAAAGGAGAACATGTACACAATAAAATCCCAAGGCATGCAAACCTAGCCAGTAACATATACTATGGACGTGAGGAGAAAAGAAAACAAGGAACTCACCTTTGATTAATCAGAGTCCGCAGTCTCGAAGATCTCAAAGTAGGGAACGTCAACTTGTCACGAAAGAGAGGATTTGCTTCGATTAGTTTCTTTAGTTCTCCTAACATTATGGTCCGAGCAGTCTTCGTGTCTCCGTATTTGGAAAGCTGCTCATTTTCCCTGCATTTGATAGAGAATCAAATTCCTGAATATTATAGATTATCACACCCTCATTCACATTCCTATTGATTATTTAAACTGGAAAAAAAAAAAGAACTTGAAACTTAAACATTTATCTTAAAAAGAAAATCTACAGAGCTTAAGTAGATAACCATATCTCGTACCTGAAGTTGTGCAAAGTCAAAAGCTGAGTAATCTCTTTGTATAGCTCCTCGTTGAAAGTGGAGAAGACTCTCAAGTCCTGCACCAATATCTCAACTGCTTTTGCCTTATCTTGCCTGCACAAAGAAACAAAAGAATGATATATCTACCACACACTCTGAAACCACCAAACAAGATAAGGCATAGCTTTGTTTTTTATATACACATACTTATCGAGAGCCTCGAGATACTTCTGCTTCCTAATCTCAAAGAAAATCTTCATGGAGTATCTGTTATCATCAAGCTTGGTGAACCCAGACAAGTACTTCTCAACTTCATCCCACTCTCCCGCGAGCACTTTCTCGTCAAAGTACTTCGTATTGAAGAAGAACCCAGACTCTTTCTCCAGCCTACAAGATTAACAACAAAGAACACTTACCAAATCAGGAAAAAACCCCTTTCATTACCAAACATCAAAAAACCAGACACAAGTATTGTCTTGTCTGATTCAAATCCAAATTAATTTTATAATTTTAATTAATTCAAATACAACTTTTTATTACAAGAACAATGATTTTAATTACAAAAAACTGCAGGGTTTTATATACTAATCAATCTTTTCACAGAGTAATTAATATAAAACCAAAGCAACAATCTCACATAACTATATAATATACGAACCTGTGCACAGACTCTTTGAATTTCTCTTCCTCGAGAAACTGAAGTATGAGGAAGACGAGCTCTCTGCTCAAAGACGACATTCTCCAAAGCTCTGAATCTCAAATCTGACGTCAGAACCACACAAAAAGGTACACGATTACGTACGAATCCGAGAGCTCGGTGAGAGAGAGAGAGAGAGAGCTCTGAAAGATCTAACGAAATCGAGAAATTTCTAGGGTTTTGAGAAAGAGCTTGAAAATGGAGAGAGGAGGAGAATAAATAAAAGGAGGAGAGAAGAGAGAAAGAGAAACTTGACCTCGCTTGCTTTCTTGGACGCCTTCTTATTCCTGCAGAGAAAGGTCTTCCATTATCTTACCGACTTATCAGATATAAGAGGAGTAAGCCTCGGTGATAAGCAAGTTCGGTTATATGATAGGTAGAGCAGCGTATCTCGAGATGGAGTGATAGGCGGGGTATGAGATGGAGTGGCGGATTCGAAAACAAAATTCAAATGGGGTGAATATTCTGTGCACACGTCCCTTCTGGTCCCCACGTTTCTCTTTCTTGTGGTGTCGCTCTCAGCTTTCGATGCGCTCTTGTTTGTTTTTTTCTTTTCTTTTTGGCTTTTTTCATTTTCTTTCTTCTACTTACCTTTTTAAACTCCTAGAACGTGTCAGTTACTACACAGAATACAATACGATTATTTTAAGGCTATGTTTTGATTATCCTTCGTGGTGGGCCTTGAGAGTTTTGGGTAACTTTAATGGGCTACGCCTTAAGAAGCCTTGCTTATATAAGTTGGGTTGGACAGTTACAAAGAAGATAGCCTTGTTGAGTCCAGATAGCGTTGCGTTTGTGACATTCATTTTTAAAGTTGAAAAGCATTTTTTGTTCGCAGCTATCATGAGTTGATCCATACGTCTCAGTGTTTGATTGAGTTATAAGCTGAAAAAATGGACATTAAAGAGACCATAAAACAAAATTTCTCTCAATATAACACATGTTGATAAAACGGGAACATTCTAGTGAACCCAAGTGTGGAGTTTCTGTTCTTTATTGCTAATTGTTAATTCTCATTTAATAGACTTGACATAATTTGGTTTAGTTTCATTTCCTTGTAAATAAATTTCTTGAATTTGTGATCCCTTTTGCTTGCTAGGACCAGAGATCCTAAAACAGCAAATCTAAATAGACGATGACTCCAACCTTTACACATGATATGGTGATATAAATATGACCAGTAGAGAACATATGCGGTAGAATCTATACTAAACTGGAATAGTGGAACAAAAATGAACTTGTATTAACTTGCACGTATACTGTATGATAACTATTTTGAAGTTTTATATGGACCATAATATTTGAGGTGACACATGGCATAGATTCGTATTCTTTCTTTGGGAAGACAATGAACTCATCTTTGCATTTGATGTCATCATATGAACAAAATCTGCAGATTCGATGTAGGCTAACACCAATAAAATGTGATCATCATCATCATAAGTTTTCCCTGTATAAAATCCCCAAACTCTTCACATTGTTTTAAAAATCAATCAGTGTTATATCATATGAAAAGAAACTCGTCTCTCCATATCACCATGTTTGTATTACGTATATATTTCTCTACGGTTTACAGTTCCAGTTAAGGTTTACAGTTTTTTTTTTTTTTTTGCTAAATTTAAGGTTTAAGGTTTTCTGTTAAGGTTTACAGTTTCGTTATATATCTTAATTATTTTAAAATCTATATCACTTGTTGATATTTTTTTGTTTAAAGATTTTATTCAAAATCTCTCTTCTTGATTTATACGAATGTATATAAATCTGGACGTGAAGACACTTCTTTTCTATATTGTTGGTCTTGTAAGAACACCAAGTTGCATGAAACATGATTTTAATATGATAAAACATATATATTTTACGTGACTGGTATTTAAAATAGAGGATAAAGGCTTATAGGGATATAAAAATCTTGGTCCATCGGTCCTACCCAAGCCAATGGTCAACAAAATAAAGTCAACGAAGTAGAAGAACGTGAGAAGGGAGAACCTCGACAACTTGTAAATGAAGGTTAGTCTTTCACCTTTGTCGTTACCTTATTTTATTCTAGGCTCAAGTCGGGTAGCTCTTATCCTGGCCAGGTATATCACAGCCAACAGATTTACATTATATACCATCATTTAATATTGGCTTTTATCTAAAAAAACTAAAAATGTTCAAACTAATAAACTATATAGTATAGTCACTATACTTATTATAACTACACGAAAATATTCGAATTAATTGATGCGTAGATTATCATAATCCGAATTATATCCAAACAACTAGTTATATAAGAAAGGAAAAATTGGAAGATTTTCGAAATTTAAACGCATAGCCTACCATTGTGTATAAAACAACTCGAAATAAAAGAAGAAGAAGCCAAAGATAATGTACCAACTATCTTATTTTAAGCTTAAGTGTGTATTGACAGGTGGTGGAACAAATATGAGTTTTTGAACATTAGTCAAACAAAATTAAACTCATATTAGTTCTACCTCCTGCTGAAGCCCACATTAATCTGAATAAGATGTACTCACATTCACACACATAGACGAGCATATTCGTATATTCCAGTGTTATATAGCAAGATATCTTACATTACATGCCAGCCCGTATATATATATATATGTATTTTTTTCAAACATAAAGTACGCAAATTAGCATCAACGCTTATGTGACTTCACATCCAAATATATTAGTAAGGAAATTAGGTGATATAACCAAACAAAAATCCATAATTCATTATATAACCAAAATCACACATTTTCTCCTCTTCTTCTTCCTATTTTTTTCTATCCTCTTTCTACAAAACTAATTTTACTTTTTTTTGGGTTATATCACAAATAAGCCCCATATTATTATGAAATTACTATATATATTTAACAATGCACAAAAATCTTAAAAAGGTAACAATAAACTCATAATGGGTTCTGAAATTTTAGGGACTATAGATAATTTAGTAAAATTTTATATAAAACTTTTATATAAATTTTGGTATATATGTAAATCTTTTGTAAATTTCTGGGAGCTTTATCAAGACCGGCACCGAATAAACCTAAAAGTATATCACTATACTAACATATTTTCTAAAGTATAGCTTTTTTTTTTTCTTATTATCATTTGAAAAAAAAAAGTATAGCTTTCTTTCAATAATCCAGTGAGGAAATCCGGATATAATAGTTTCTTCACGTATGCATGTCTATGTCTAAAACATATGTCAACTTCTGAAGAACCGTACACAAAGTACATACATGATCCATTTTCAGAATGAAACATTCAATTTAGAGCTGGAAATAGTTTCAAATACTTTTCTTGGAACTCATCAATATAAGTTAAAACATGAAAAAGCAGATATACTAATTCAAATTGTGATATTACAACCGACACGTGAAGCTTCATCGAGATGTGCTAATACGTGACGTTGGAAGCTTTCAGATTAGATTTAAATGCTTTATAAAGAGCATTCCAACTCTTGCACGTCACCGTTTGATTATAGTAAATTTCCGGGTCCCACTTAACCCTTCTTGAACGGTTCAGATTGGATCTACGATCCGCCACGACGATCCCGCGTGTTTCCACGTCACACTGGAAGATGCCTTCTTCGTTTATATATTTCGTTTATATGATATGGTTTGGGTTTAAACAGATAGGTACGGTCGATGCACGTTAACTGGGACCCCCCACAGAGGCTTCAGACCTAATTTAGGTACAGTCACGACTCACGTAGTTATCATCTGCTCCTGATCCTACGATTAAGAGCACCATAAGCCTCTCGGATATGGCCACGTGGTTTGTTAATACGGTTAGGGGCGCTTCCGTCATTTCTTAATCTTCTTTCTTCCCCCTCTTTATAAAACTGACATCGGAAAAATAAAATTGAAACGAGAGAGATTCGGTTTAGCTTTTTTTCCCCACCGGAAAATCCGAAAGGCGTGACTAATCTCAGAGTGATGAACCGGAAACTAAAAACCCGTAACCGAATCCCGATCCAACCGGTTTACCACTATCTACTCTATCTCCGAGCTGTCTTCCTCTTCATTCCGACTTAAAAAAGAAAGATCCGTACTTGTCTGATTCCAAACACATTCTTCTCTGTTTCTGTTTGTCTGTTTTCTGTTCTGTTGCAAATGTCGCATTCCATTTTATCCGCTTTGTCGGAAGATCTCCTGGTTCGTGTCTACGGGTTTCTGGACCCGCCGTGTCGGAAAACATGGCGACTCGTCAGCAGAGAGTTCCACCGAGTCGACTCGCTGAGCCGAACCTCGATCCGAATCCTCCGCGTCGAGTTCCTCCCCGCGCTTCTCTTCAAGTACCCGAACCTCTCCTCCCTCGACCTCTCCGTGTGCCCCAAACTCGACGACGACGCCGTTTTACGCATAGCCCTCGACGGCGCCGTTTCGACGTCGCGCCTGAAATCGCTCAACCTCAGCCGGGCCACCGCGGTTCGAGCCAGGGGACTGGAGACGCTGGCTCGTCTGTGCCGCGCTCTGGAGCGAGTCGACGTGTCTCACTGCTGGGCGTTCGGCGACAGGGAGGCGGCGGCGCTTTCCGTCGCGGCGGGGCTCAGGGAGCTGAAGATGGACAAATGCTTGAGCCTAAGCGACGTCGGATTGGCGAGGATCGTCGTCGGGTGCAGTAAACTTAACAAGATTAGCTTGAAGTGGTGTATGGAGATCTCTGATCTTGGGATTGATCTTCTCTGTAAGAAATGTAAAGACTTGAAGTCCCTCGATGTTTCGTATCTTAAGGTTCGTCTCAAAGCTTCCCTCCTCTTTACTCTATTTTAAGGTTTTCTATTGGCATAAAGTTGAAAACTTTATGAAAATGGGTGTAAAGTTTCTATCTTGGTTGTGATTTGGATTCAGATCACGAATGATTCAGTCCGCTCCATAGCTTTACTACCAAAGCTTGAGGTTTTAGATATGGTAAGCTGCCCCTTGATAGATGATGCTGGGTTACACTATCTTGAGAATGGCTCTCCTTCACTAAAGGTACTATTTTAAAGCTTTAATCATTTTTTAAAAGATTATTTATTAACTGGTAAGAACTATTAAACAGGAGATTGATGTCACAAGGTGTGATCGTGTGAGTTCGTCCAGCTTAATCTCCATACTCAAAGGCCATCCTGATCTTCAACACCTTAAAGCCAGTCACTGTGTATCCGTAAGTTCATAATCCATGCCTTAAATTATACTAATTGTCAGTGTTTTAAAAATCGGTCTAGGCATAGGCGTATTCCTAGTCAGCAAATCGGACATTAGCGATTTTTAAAAAAAAATTGTCTAGGCTCTCAAAAAATCGGTTTAAGCTCCCGCCTAATCAATAATCTCATATAAAGCGCCTAGCAATTTTTTGAACATTACTAATTGTTCAAAAAATGTTTCGATTTAATGATTTGTGATTCCACAGGAAATATCCGCGAGCTTCTTACACAACATCAAAGCTTTGAAGCATCTCAAGACTCTATGGATCGATGGAGCTCGCGTCTCTGATTCCTCTCTGTTAACCTTAGCCTCTAACTGTAGAGCCTTAACAGAACTCGGAGTGAGCAGATGTGTAGGTGTGACTGACATTGGGATGATGGGACTTGCACGCAACTGCTCCAACCTGAAAGCTCTTAACTTGGCGTGCTGTGGATTTGTGACGGATGCAGCCATCTCTGCTGTAGCTCAGTCTTGTCTGAACCTGGAGAGTTTGCAGCTAGAGTCTTGTCATTTGATAACTGAAAAAGGTCTTCAATCGCTTGGATGTTACTCCAAGCGTCTTCAAGAACTTGATCTTACTGACTGTGATGGCGTTAATGATAGAGGTAAAGAGAAGATACATGTCAAATCAAACTCTAAATGTGTTTCTTGATCTTACAAGTTATGGTATCTTACTGCAGGGCTCGAGTATATTTCAAAATGTTCGAATCTTATAAGATTGAAACTTGGCCTCTGCGCAAATATCTCAGACAAAGGGATCTTTCATATTGGCTCCAAATGCTCGAAGCTTCTAGAACTTGATCTATACCGGTAATTAACATTCCTTGTAGAATAGTCTTTGAGCTATTCTTGATGGAAAGTTTTTTAATTAATGTTTTTTGAGTGCAGATGTGCTGGTTTTGGAGATGATGGTTTAGCAGCTATATCAAGAGGTTGCAAGAGCTTGAACCGGCTCATTCTATCCTACTGCGGTGAACTAACAGACGCTGGGGCTGAGAAAATCCGCCAGCTAGAACATCTGACTCACCTTGAACTTCGAGGGATAAAGAATATAACTGGTACTGGTCTATCTGCAATTGCGCGCGGCTGCAAGAAAGTGGCTTACTTGGACCTCAAGCAATGTGAGAATATCGATGACTCAGGCTTCTGGGCGCTTGCGTACTTCTCAAGAAACCTAAGACAGGTAAAAAAAGGAAGAGCATTGGTGTGCTAAACTGATTCGGTTTGGTTAATGGAAACATGTTTTGATTCTTTGCGTTTGTGTGTTTGGTTGGTTTGGCAGATAAACTTGTGCAATTGCTCTGTCTCTGATACGGCTCTATGCATGTTGATGAGCAATCTGAGTCGGGTTCAAGACGTTGACTTAGTCCACTTGAACCGTGTGACTGTGGAAGGGTTTGAGTTTGCTCTAAGAGCATGTTGCAACAGGCTCAAGAAGCTTAAACTTCTCGCACCTCTCAGATTCTTGCTCTCATCTGAATTGCTCGAGGTGCTTCATGCTCGTGGTTGCCGAATTAGATGGGACTGAAGACAAAAAAAAATACACGATCGTTTCTTGCTTTGGTAGATTGTTGTAGTCGTTATAATCAGTGGAACTTTACTAGTAACATTTTAATGTGAATCCGTATTTTGTTGTCTACACTGCTTTTGTCTTATCTTACAACATTGTTTGTGTAGAGGAACTCAGTTTTCAAAAGTTATCACCTAAATGTTTTGATGATGGGATTTTGTTTTTTTTTTTAGTTTGAGAAGTTTTGTCGTGCAAGGCTCGCAATGTCAATGGATAATAAGGGATCAAGAGTTTTAAGGCATATCACAGGGTTAAGAAAGCTAAAAGATCAATAACATGAAACATATTTATTCAAAAGGATAAATATCATACAAGTCATTCTTGTAAATAAAACTTGAAGGAAATATGATATAGAAACCTCATAACACAATGCAAATATACACATAAGAAACACTTATATTTCTGTTTTTAGAAAACTAGAACTACGTTAAAATAATTATGAAAAAAAATTATACTATTATATATATATATATTTCCAAACAAAACAATGATTAATTTTTGTGCTCAAACATATAAAACATTAGAATCAAGAGATTTTAAAACAACCACAACATTTTTCTTGGGGTCAATCTATATCACAAACATCTTTCATTAGATATAATAATGGTATGCAATCTGTTTTTAACCTATATACTAATTTATATTTACATTCTTTTATATAGGATGAAATGTGCATGTAGTTGATGATATTGCATGCATTTTGGACAGACAACTTTGTTAACCATAAGGACAGGAAGCCAACAAAATATCGTCTGCAGAGATCGATGATGCATATCCACATCCTCGGCGTGTTACCTATGTGACTCAGCTGAAGAAGAAAGCAGAGATCATCTACTTCTGAGATGCGAAGTGAGCAAGCAAATATGGGATCTGGTGCTTCGGAGACTAGGCTACAACTCCTCTCCTGGGCAGCGTGCAAGGACTCCACGGTTCCTCTAGCGCCTAGCCTCTCATGCTACAACCTATAACATTGGGAGAGAAAGAAAGAAACAGGCGCCTTCATGATTGAAAATCTGGAACAGTAACTGCAGTTTTCAAGTACATGCATATACATTTTTATAGAGCTTAGTAATTTGGTTCAATATATAAATGCTGTGTATGATATGATGTGTACATAACTTAAATAATTTGAAATAGCAAATTTATTATTATAAAATAATGTTACAACAAAGCACATTATTTAAAATAAAAATACATAGGAAATATTTATTCTTAATTGGAAAAAGAGGATTACATCTAGAGAGACAGATCAGTCCCCCAATCTTTAGAACCATTGGTGATGGGACTGTTTTCTCCTAAGTTTGGAGTCACATCTCTTGTGGAGATGTTACGACTTCCAATGGTTGAAATGAAATCTCTTGTGTAAATCTCAGCATTGCCTACGGTTGAAGTAGATGAAGAAAATGATCCATTAATATCCATGATCATACAACCATGCTCAGAACTAAAGCGAAAGTACTTATGTAACTGGTAATCTACTTTGTAAATACCACGATCGTAGCGGCTACGACGCTCTGCGGCCTCCAACTCTTCGCGTTTCATCACCATCTCTCTTGTGTGAGCACAAGTTTTGTGGCCTTGTATTGAGAATTTTTTTTCTTGCAAAATCAGCAGCTTGTGAGACAATATCATCAAACACACTTTGCTTTTATAAGGGTTATTAATTACTTTGTTTCCCTAATTATTCAGTTGCACATTGATGACAGAAAGACCATGTCTTATTTATTTGTCTAGCCGAATTAAGCTTTTTTGTTCAAAACGGTCTTAATTACGTGTATTTATGGTATAACTAGGTGACCGGTCCGCACCCTGTGCGGGCATAAGAACATGATCGGTTCGCACCATGTGTTCTCTCTCGGCCTGTACCTCACGAGAGGGAACACAGTAACGTCAGTATGAAGAGGCATATATTGTGTGTATGTATAATTGCAACGTTACAAAATATTTTGTGTGTTTACGAAGATACTTTCATTCAAAAAATGGAATAACATTCAAAAAATGAAATAAATAGTGTATAGTTTTAGAAGTAACATATTTTATATTATCATTAATTAGAATTGTATTGTATATGTTTCGTAATTCTTTATTTTAGGTGAATAATATTATTTTTCCATAAATAATAAACAAACATTTATGTAGACATATTAAAAGAAAATATAATAAAAATCAAAATATTATCCATAAATAAT
>NC_027754.1:36284158-36285132 GCF_000695525.1 Brassica oleracea var. oleracea | reverse complement strand
AAATAAAGAATTATGTTTTTTGGTATAAAACCGAATAAAACGAAAACGGTATATAAACCGAACCGAACCGAAGTAAATATGGATTTAGAATGGTAGTTATATTTTACTAACCAAAATACCGAAAAACCGAAAAAACCGAACCGAAACCGAACCGATATCCGGATTGAACACCCCTAGTATAGGAGAATATGCCTAGGTTTGTCAAATATATTAATGTCGTGAAACGAGACAAAGTTACTTTCAAACTGTAAGGGAACAAATAAGGCCCGATATTAACTTTAGTCCTTGAAAACTCTCTGATGTGGCAGGAAAAGAATTAATTATGGACAGAAAATTAATACTCAATAATTGATTACATATAGTTAAAAATGAGTCAAAATCTATATTATTAAAAGAGAAGTACTCATTTGAAAATGTTTTTACTTCATTAATTAAACTTCCTATTTTTTTTTTTGTCTTTTTCAGATGCATTTATGACATATCTTAAAACGAATAAAACTACTTAATTTATTACTTGTCTTTTTAGTTCATTAATGAAATATGCTTAAATGAATTTAAACTTCATATTTTATTGTTTGTCTTTTTCAGTTACCTTAATGAAATATCATTAAATAAATTTGGACATAATGTCATTTAATTAACCAAAAAAACTCATGAGATATCCTTACGCGCATAATTTTAATAATGAAGATTTCTAAAAACGTGTATCATTAAAATGTTATCTAAAACATGCAGCACTAATATATAACAAGCATCAATAAAACTAGAATTTGACTCACACAATTGTACGGATATTATTTTCAGTTGATTAAATTTAAAAATAATTATTTATTCAAAAAATATTTAAGAATGAATATGTTTTTAAAAATTATATAGTATTATTTTCTCATAACTCATTTGTTATTTGATAAATTGTTAGAAAAAAAATTTTAGCATAATATAACTCAGTTGTCATTTGCTAAATTTATGGTTTT
>NC_027754.1:36282987-36284014 GCF_000695525.1 Brassica oleracea var. oleracea | reverse complement strand
TTTACATCAAAACTTATCATATTTTAGGATAATTTTAATTTAAAATGTAATTTTCATATTTTTCAAACAAATTCTAAAAATATTTTTTAAATATTTTGTTATAATTGTTTAAAAAATATTGAGTTGCATTTCAAACAAAAAGATAAAGATATTAAAAATATTATAATTAAAATATGTAAAATTTAATATAGTTTTAAGGAAAGGGTAAAATTTGATACCGCACACGAAAGAAAAATTTCTGTGTTTAAAATTATCTAAATAACTCTATGCTCATTTTTTTGTATTTTTTATATGATATTACACATTCGTGAAAAAAGAGATAGTTTAAGATGCAAAAACAATATTTACTTAATGAATATAATATAAACGAATATTACAAATACATCGTTTAATAAAATAAGTAATTAAAAACTGAAAATTCATATCCGCTTAGTTCAGTGTTAAAAAAAAAAGAGCATGCGTCATTGGTATCAACAAATTTCAGGATTTGATTTTCGTCTAACTTATTACTTGTCTTTTCAGTTACATTAATGAAATATGCTTAAATGAATTTAAACTTCCTATTTTATTGTTTGTCTTTTTCAGTTACCTTAATGAAATATCCTTAAATAAATTTGGACATAATCTCTATTATTAAAAAAGAAGCACCCATTAAAAAATACCCCTAAGTTTTCTAACTTATTTACGCTTCCATGCCACTGAGAATTAAATTAAACTACCTATTTTAATGCTTGTCTTTTCCAGTTAAATTAATGAGTTTTCCTTAATCAAATTTAAACTTAATGTCATTAAATAAACATACTTATTTTAATGTTTGTATTTTCCAGTTAAATTAATAAGTTTTCCCTAATTAAATTTAAACTTAATGTCATTAAATGAACCTAAAAATACATCATATTTAACGTAGCTTATTACGTACGAGTACGGTCCAATAATCAACTTGAATTTTATTTTTACGAAAACGTGAATCACTTGACTTATGTAATATTTAAAATATATTAACTACAATATAACAAATGCATATAAC
>NC_027754.1:36272394-36282907 GCF_000695525.1 Brassica oleracea var. oleracea | reverse complement strand
TTCAAACCACCTATAGTTTTCGTTTTCTTTATAGGATGTATCAACCAACCAATCATCTCATTGATTTTCTAAGCTTTATAAAAAAATAAATCAATAAATACAAACTCAAAATCCAATATCTTCTATTAATCAAAACAGAATATTTTCAATGTCGTATCTTTAATGTACCTATTAAATATAGAAACTATAACCATAATTACACTAGGTAAATAGATGGTTTAAGATGACAAAAAAAAATTATTTACTTGGTGAATATAATACATCAAATATTACAAATACATTATTTAGTTAAATAAATAACCAAAAACCGAAAATTTAAACCCGCTCTGGCGCGCGGATCAGGGTCTAGTTGTAATTATGATACACGCATAGGAAAAAAAAAAAGAGAAAATTGAAAAAAAAAACACTTTGAATTTGGATTTGTGACAATAAAATTGGTAGAAAATCTTTTAGGAAAATAGATTTTTTGTTCTGTAAATACCAAACTACCTTTAATTTATCAATTAAGTTGAATTAAAATTATATATTGTAATTTTCGTAATTGATTTTAAATGGGTAAACATTAAAAGTTAAATAAAAATTAAAAAATTAAAAAATAAAAAAATAAAAAAAGGGAAAATGGGTGGCCGATACCCTAATTTCTTTTTCTCCTTCTCTTCTCCGCCGTAGAAGAAAACCCTTTCCATGGCGATTTAGGGTTCAACGGAGAGAAGCCTTGCTCTTCGTCGGAGTTTCATCTACCCGTAGTTTCAAATCTTGTCTTCATCATCCTCCTCTTCGGTTTCACTGAAGATACAACGAAATCCAAGTGTTCTTCCTCTTCGTCGGACGGGTCAAATCGAATTACGAAGTGTTCTTCCATTTTCGTCTCAGTTCTTCACACAAGGTATTCGATTAATTCTATTGATTCTCATCTAAAACGAAATCGAGTTGTTCTTCTCTTTTACATAAATTTTTTAAAAATCGAATTTTCATATTTCTTAAGGTAAATTCGATTCACGGGTTGATTAAACATCTTATACATCACGATTAAGTGTTTGCATGTTAATGTTTTAGATTTGTAGTTGTAAAATATCGATTTAGGTTTTTGGAAAAGGGGAAAGTTTGGTTCTTGAAATCTTATACTAATTGTTGTCCGATTGTGTATGTTTTCAAGTAGAGTAGATGTTGTCCGATTGTAATATAGGCCATGGGTAGATTGATTGTTGTTGATTGATCAATTGAACAAATTGTTGTTCTTTCTGAAATTAGAACTAGGTGGAATACATATTCTAGGATAAGGAGAATGTAAATGTAAAAGGCATTTGTCTTGCTCTCATTATTTGTGGTATAATATCAATACTTTAACCTGTTGAACTAACAAGTTTTTCTGCGCTTTTTAGATATGTCTCTGGAGTTACCAAAGAGGATTTTTAAGGAGGGTGAGGAGCCCAAAGTGACTCAGATCAATAACAACCGCATGATTAACTACATTATGCGAAAGTTCACTGAGTGGATGCCAAAGGAGTTGGAAGTTGTGAAGAAAGATCCGGTTTTTTCTTAGATTTTTAAGCTGCATAAGAATGGTCTTGGGTTCTCCGCGAGAGTGGTACACAAATTCTTGTGTGTAGGGAGCTGGTGACTTACAAATTGCACGAGCTTTGGTTCGTCTTTGCGAGGAGACCACTTCGATTTTCATTACAAGAATTCCATGCAGTAACCGGGTTTGAGTGCAATACTCGTATCTCTCTTAAGGAGTTCGAAGACTGGAAATATGATGGTGGTTTCTGGAGCAATGTGTTGAGAAGAAAAGATGGAACATTTACACTCTTCAACCTGTGGAATAAGGACAAGGAAGCTGTTAAGAAGTGGAAGAATGCAGATCACATACGACTGATCTATCTGGCCATCATATCCCCCTCAAATACATCAAGGTGGTCATGGATCTTGAGAAGGTTCGAAAGTATCCTTGGGGAGTTGCTGCTTATGACCTTCTCTACAACTCAATAGCCAAAACTCATGATAACCAGAAGGATAAGACTACTAGTTATGTGTTGGATGGATTCTCGTACGCCTTCCATATTTGGGCATTGGAAGCTGTACCAAAGATTGAGAAGCTTTGTGGAAAAAAACTTGACAAAGGTTTCACGAACGGTCCTAGATGCATAAACTGGATGGGAGCTGGAAAGGTGTCATATGAGGAGATCATTCGGTTGGAGCAAATACTGACACCTGAGGTAATCTCTTATCTTTATGTAAGTTGAGTCCATCCGGTTTCTATGAGTTTTATAGGATCTAACTCTCTGTACCTTTCTTGTGTAGGATGACATCTATGCATATATCGACTGGAGAGGAAATTATGATGTAGTCCAATCTGATGCTTTTCGCAGAGATGATGATGTGGAGGATGATAGAATCAAGAACCTGAAGGAGTTGATAAGACAGAACATGATTTTAGTGACCATATTTGGGAAATCAAAGAAACTCCAGAGGTTTGTTCAGATCTTCATGATGAAGCACCTGTGAATGATGAATCGGCTGTGAATGATGAAGACTACCATACTCCAAAAGGATCAAAGAACCTAAGCGCTACATGAAGAAGGGGTAAGAAGAGGCTTCCGGATCGTGGTATGGAAAAAAGGAAGCATAAGGTTCTCTCTACTGGACCTAAGCAAGCGCCTTTTAATGAAGACATGAAGGCTTTTGTGGCACAGTTGTTTAAGCAGAGTTTCTCTGGAATGGAACAGCGGCAACAAAGACAGATGGCTGAGACATTTGAGCAAATGAGGACAGAGCTTAAAGATTCACGGAAGGAAGCAAGCGTTGACGTTGAGCTTGGAGAGCCTTCAGCGAAGAAGCCTTCACCGAAGAAGCCGTCACTGAAGAAGCCTTCAACGAGCCAGCCACCATTGAGTCCACGTGCGGGGTAAAGAAACACTAGTCTTCACAACTCTCTTAAATGTTATTTTGTCTTGTTTATTAGGTGGTTTGCGTGTCTGTTTTTCTTACTGTCATCTATGATATCGGCCTGAATTTTGTGGTGTTTTATAAGGTCTCGGTTTGTAAGTGTGCTTAGTGTGTTAGTGTCCTTGGTTTGTAAGTGTGTAGTTTGAAATTTATGTAAAATGTTGGTGTGTAAAATATTAGAATCTATTTATAAAATGTTCATGTAATGGATTTGTTTGTGCTTAATATTATGTTGTTAATTGATTATTTATCCTAACATAACAGGAAGCATCCCAGAGTTCATTTGATGTGAATTTTAGCCAAACGGATGATATCATTCCCGGGATAGGTACGGAAGGCGTTGAAGGGCATCTCAGACCTCGTATATGCCCGACGTTGATCCATCTCAGACCAATAAGGGAGATGAGTGGTGGACTCCAAGGACTTAAGTCTGAGATTCAATAGCTCCACTGCCGTCACATTGGGAGAAATGGAATAAAAGAAAAGGATTTCAGCTTACTGATTCACCATTGCGCACAGATAGTTCTCCGCAGTCGTCACTCTATTATTGCTTCGAAGAATCATGGATAGGGTTCACGGAATGGGTTAAGAAACCAAAACCTTTACTACTTGGTCCGCCAATCTTAAACTTGTCTATAGCTACAAGGATAGTAAGTCCTGGAAAATGGCTTGGCAGCGAGGTAATGTTTTATTGTACTAATTTGTTGAATTTATCTTTGTAACACATCTTCGTTGCAACATTAGTTTATTTTCATTGTGAATAATCAGGAAATGGATGCAGTTATGTTTATATGGCGAGTCAACGCAACTTTGAAGCGTTGGGCTCCAAGCCGTGTTGCTTTCTTGAATGCTATGTTCTGCCTCCAAATCGACGCTGCATACAACAAGTTCTTTCCTAACAAAAAAACCTATGAATTGCCTGATTTTCTTTTTGGGTATGGCAGAGGAGAGCTTCCATCTCATGGGCGGACTGATCAAGTTTGGGGTGTCGATGTTGATCGTCTCTACTTTCCTTTGTTTGTAAATGGTAATCATTCACTCCTCTACACATCTTAATTTTCAGCTGGGTTTCATTTACAAATTTAGTATTGTCCAACGCAGGTAATCATTGGGTTGCTGTCTGCATCAACATTATTGAAAAAATGGTGGAAGTCTTTGACTGCAGTGGGAGAAAGAATAGACAATAGGTTGAGAAGTTTGCTGCTATGATTCCTAAGATAGTGAAGGCCGTTGCACCACCTGAAAGACAGAAGCATCTACTCCTCGCATCATATTTTATCGTGGATGTGCCTATGAAGATGAGAATGAACAAGTTTTGTTGTGACTGCGATGCATACGCACTCAAGCACTTGGAATGCCATCTGCTTGGTATCGACCTCAGTTTATTGGATGATGAAATAATCATGGGTTTCAGACAAAAGATTGGTGTGGATTTATGGGAGGCTGCACACGATCCTATTTACGCCAAGGCAATGACACGATATGTGCCTTCACCATGGGAGAGAGAAGAGGTCTTTGACCTCGGAGATTGATTATATGTCTAATTATGTGAAAAACTCTAACTTTTGTTTGGATGAAAATTTGTGACAATTCTAGCTTTGGATTTTCTAGGAATTATGTTACAATTTTACCTTTGTTTTTGTAGGATTTTTAGTTCTTCTAATTTGATTTTCTGCAAAGAATTGTGTACTACATGATCATAAAACCTGAGGACCGAAAACACATTCAGAATACATCCATAATTTATAAACAAACCCTAAACAAACTTTAAACCCTAAATAAACCCTAAACCCATAATCTCAAATATACCCTAAACCCTTAACTCTAACCAAAGTCGAAACCATAACCCCTAACACACATGACATCTATTTATTCACTAGTAATGTAATTCTTATACTAATTATCAATTGATCAATTGTCAGGCCGCTTTCTTTGCTCCATGTTTTGAAACTAATTTAGAGGATTCGAAGACAAAGTACATACGTTTGGTAGATTGTTGTAGTCGTATATTTTGTGATTTTTTATGATGCCTTTGGTAGAATACACGTTATAGAAGTATGAAACGACGTCGTTTAGCTAATTATTTTGACATATTCCCTTTTCTTCCTCATTCTTCCTCGACAGAGAGAATTACATCGGCAAAAATTTGGAGATCGACTCAATCATGTCTTCGGCCAATTTTTCATCCACTCCAACAGATCGAGTCGCCAAACAATGCGGAATTCCCACGAGATGCAAATGCGGTGAGGCAGTGTCTCGTTTCACTTCAAAAACATTTAAAAATCCAAGAAGATTATTTCATCGTTGTCCGATGGAATCTGAGATGGTTAGTCTTATAATCATGTAACTTTGTCTTTGTTTCAATCTAACTGTTTATTGGATGTTAATGATGAAAGACAAAACCCACTTGTTCAAATGGACTGATAAGTCGGTTGTTGGGAAAATTGAAGACTTCCAGGACCTGTTTGACGTGCTGCTTATTGACAATATCGAGTTTCAGAAATCAGTGAGAGCTGGTGAGGCCATGAGAGTAGAATTAAAGAGATGGAAGATGCAATTGCACATTGTGAAGAGAAGATCACATAATGCATCAGGGAACTAAGGATCATAAAAGCTTTGTTTGTGTGTTGTTTGGTGATGGTCTTCATGTACCTTGCATATGCATGATGTTCATGTGCTGCCTCAAATTGTTGTTTTTTTTTTCAAACAAGTTTAAGACGATGTTTCTTGTTATTTTTTTGGTGATTATCATCTACTAGAACCAATAATTTTGAAAATACCAAATTGTCACAAACATAGATCGATTAGTCTCAAGAGTTTAGCAAATACCAAATAGTCAAATAGGTTCTTAAACAGAAGATCACTATGTTTCAAGATCAATAAGAAACAAAACAGAGACATCAGAACACACATAACAAACTAGATGGGTAAATCACATGTTCCTCTCTTGTGTCCTTCGGTACCACAACGACTGCACTTGTGCTTTTTATTCTTTCTTGATCCTTGAGAAGATTTTATCTTGTCTTCTACTGATTCATACCTTCTCTTTATTGGCCGACCATCACTATTTCTTGTCTCTGGTGGTAAAACCTTAGCAAGTTTAACCTCAGCAGGGACATTCCATTCACACTCTGGAACTGCTATTGGATTAATGGATTCCGCATAGGCGGTTCTCCACGCTGTAGTGGTGTATAAGCCGTCAGTAAATCTGTGCACTTCCATGCCTGTACCAACAAAAACATGATTGATTGGAGTCGATATGCTGAAATTAACAAAAATAAATATGTCCCAAGTGCTGCAGTAGTGTATAAGCCGTCAGTAAATCTGTGCACTTCCATGCCTGTACCAACAAAAACATGATTGATTGGAGTCGATATGCTGAAATTACCAAAAATAAGTTGGTCTCAAGTTCATGTGTTTATACTTCCATACCTCGTGAATATATTGCAGGAATGACATGTCGGTAAGGAATTTTTCCTATATTGTACTTCCCACATGTGCATGTTCTTCTTTCCAAATCAACATGACAATCATATATGTCTCTTTTCACAAGCGATTTGAAGTCGTCAACCTTGTAGACTTGAAACCTTTTTGCCTTCACAATTATCCTATCAATATTTTTCTCCACCTTAGTGGTTAAAGGATCAAGATGCTTAGAGCTTACCAAGCGACGCTCATAGAACCATCGAGTCAACAGTTCTCTTATACTATCTAGCAAAGGAATAACTGGATATTCTCTAGGTATTCTCAGAACTGAATTTATCGACTCTGCAGGGTTTGTAGTCCTAATGTCATACCTTTCACCAGAGAAGAGAGAACGAGCCCATTTGCGCACATCAGCCTCCCGTAGATATCTTCCAAGCTCATGACTCATTTCAAAAATTTTGGTGATACGTTCCTGAAATTCAGTGTACCAATATGCCCGAGAAGCCTTTTCCACCAATGACTCATTTCAAAAATTTTGGTGATACGTTCCTGAAATTCAGTGTACCAATATGCCCGAGAAGCCTTTTCCACCAAGGCAGTCAACCATTTTGTCTTGAAAAATGCAACCACATTGGTCAACAAGTGATGAATGCAAAATCCATGTGCTGATTGAGGGTAGACAGTCCCAATCGCTTTAGAAATAGGTGCATTTCTATCTGAGACAAAAGCTAGGTCTTGACAATCAGCAATATCCACTTTCAACTGTCTGAAGAACCACCCCCATGAATCGTCATTCTCCGAATCAACAACCCCAAATGCAATCGGATACAAATTAGAGTTACCATCTACAGCAGTAGAAACAAGTAGAACTCTTTTGTATTTATTTTTCAGAAAAGTTCCATCAACAACAATCACTCTTTGCATTGCATTGTAGAATCCTCTAACTGATTGCTCAAATGACATAAATAGATATATGAATCTTCCCTTCTCATTACTTTCATAGTGAGTATGCATACCAGAATTAGCTTCTTTAATCATATGCAAATATGCTAGCATTTTAGCATAACTGCGATCTGGTATACCTCTAGCAGCTGCAATAGCAAACTCACGAGCTTCCCAAGCGTGCCAATAAGTAATCTCACAACTATGCTCCAATCTCATAAATTGAATGATGTCATTTGCTTTTGGGCCATCGTTTGCATCATCAAATCGATGTTGTATAAGAGTCCCAATTGTTCTTGACGATGCTGTTTTTCCGAATTTCCTTTTCTTTGAAGGAGCACATGAATGTCTTCCCTCGCACTAGTTGATCATGAAATATGTAGACCCATCTATACCTTATGCACGCACAGTCCAGTTGCACAATGCATCCTTACATCAAACATACCACTATTTTCTCGTGGATTTGAAAATAGTGTAATCGAAATTATTCTTCATCGCCAAAATTTCCATTGTGGCCTTCGAAACCCCTTTACTTCTGAAAATTTGATCCTTCTTCATGAAATCTCCTCTCCAAGCTTGATCATCCTTTTCACTGTCTCCATTGTTTTCACTTCTTAACCCAGCATCACCGGAACCATCCACATCGACATGATCCTTCCTTCTATCACAAGACTCCTTTGACGGCTTCACAAAACCTGCTCGATTTATCTCAAGAACTTCTTCATCTTCAACATTACTTGAATCACACGACTCCTTATTCAAATCGATATTGACTCGTTCTTTTTGGTTTACACCCAAACCAGAGAACATGACACACAAAGTAGTAGATGAATCCCTCTTTGCATACGCCACAAAATTATATGTTTACCGATTACTGGTGATAATAATTGGAGGATTCCCTCTTTGATTCACCATCGAATAACTGAACTCGGTATTAAGAACATTATGGTCCAACCCATAATCCTCACACACAATCCTCTTGAGCTTCTCCAATGGAGTAGTAGTTTCTAATGTTACCATTCGACCACGCCTTGCTTTTTCTACCACGAAACTCCACTCTTCACTACAACTTGACACCCATTCACCAGATTTAACATAGATTAGAACCATGTTGTATTGATAGAGAGAAGAGATGACTTTTTGGATGAAGAAGAGAGAAACACAAACAAAGAGTAAAAGATCGTGGGCGGAGGAGGAGGAGAAGAACGTGGAGAAAATATTCTCAAATATATTTTGAGAGATTTAGGGTAGATTTAGTTTTGATTTAGGAAACTTCTTTAACCGAACATGGAAGTTTCCATATTTTCACGATTTGCCTAGAATATGTACACTACCTAAGCAGAACACCGTATAGTAGGTGAGAAATGTATTCTTCCTGTAGGTGTCATATAAGGTAAAAGGTAGAACAAGTTATGTCGCATAATATAACCGACCTATATCATTGAGTTGTGGCTATATATCTTTATCAAGCTGTAGGTAGACCGAAAACATCTTTCTTGATTATAACGTAACCGATTCCATCTTTGCTAGAATATACAAGAAAGATTAGTTTACGGTATATACCCTTGATATATATATGTTTAAAACTTAGAATCGGACATATAAACTAGGTAGATTACCAGAATGAGTATTCTAACTGCAGCTAGAAGATAAAATAAAATATGATTTCAATTTTTTTTAAAAAAAAAATTAAACATATATATTGTCATACTTATGTTTCCAACAGTTTTCATATTTTTTTACACTTTTAAAAATTTAATTTACTATTTTTCCCATTAAAGAAGGGTAAAACATGTCCAAAATTGCTAAAAGTATGAGAAGTCTTATTGTGACAAACAAAAGTTCAAAGTGTCTCATTTTTCCAATTCTCCAAAAAAAAATACTGGAAAAGAATCCGTGTTCCTTAGTAGAAATAGATTTGGGCAATACAACAAACCAATTTTGAATTTTTCGTTAAGAAAGCAATTGATTTTAAGCTTGAGACTTAATATCTGGTATCCATTATCTGATCCGGGATCCATTCCAATCTGCTCTGAAAAACGGATATTCGGGGCACTGGAAGTCCATATTTGGAGTGATTTTATGGATACAACAAATTCGGATAGTGAAATTTTAGGTCCGGATCCGGATTATTATATAATTAAAAAAATTAAAATATATTTATATTTATATATGCATATTATATTATATTATATATATTTTATATAAAAAATAAAAAAATAATTTTATTAAATTTCAATAATTTTCAAGTTTTTGTTTACAAAAATAAATTTAAATACCAAATTTATTATTAACTTGTTAGTTTTAAAATTTAATTTTATATTTATTTTATTTTAAATATCCGAAACCGAATCCGGACATCCGAAACATATTTATTCAAAAGGATAATATCATACCAGTCATTCTTGTGTTGGTTGTAAAATATATAAAACTTTATTACCATATATGTCTCTCTTTTACCATATATTATATGATTTCTATGTTGATTAAACGTAAATAAAACTTGAAGGAAATATGATATAGAAAGCTTGTAACACAATGCAAATATATAAGTGAGAGTTATTTAATGGTGGTAGTGATACATATGAAAAAACTAATGATGTCCTCAACACTGATATTTCTATTTGTTTTTAAAATATCATTTAGAAAAAATATATTATATTATTTGGTTCTCACATTTCACTAAAAACTAATCATCAAAACTAATACTAGTTAACTAGGTGATAACCCGCGCCCTGCGCGGAATGAGTGATTAAAAGAAATTATTACTTTTAATCTATAGATATTATAAAGTAAAAATATATATAGTCACAAATATTAGATATAATAAAAAATTGAATGAAATTATGCGGATTTATATACTGTAATTGGTTAGGTGTAATTGAAGTATATTATATGGAAATAAATCTTTAAGCGTAAGCAAATAATTAAATAAATTTATTATAAATTTAAGATAAAACAACACATAAGAATATAATTATTACTTTCATAATAAAAATTATGATAATATGAAACGAAACATAGGTAATAGAATAATAAAATACAAAAGCAACAAATTATAAAGAAACAAATAAAAAACTGATAAAACCACAACTAATGTGAAAAATGTATTTAGAACTCTAGGTTTGCAATCCTAGAAAGAGAAATAGCAAAGAACTCAAGGCTACGTATTTATATACGTTAAATTAATCTTCTGAAA
>NC_027754.1:36250727-36272315 GCF_000695525.1 Brassica oleracea var. oleracea | reverse complement strand
CTTGCCTTAATACACGATAATAATAAATCAAAGAAGATCAAATTAGGTAAATACTATCATACACAAATGATGTAATCAATTCACTTTATTTTTAAACACTTGTAACGATATCACCTTCGATTTCAGGTTGATATTTAAACAACAAAATCATGTGATATAATTTTTAAAATCTGAATACATAATCTAACTTAAAGATTATAAAAAATCAATCAATTAAAATTAAGAATTGATATGTAATTTAATTTGTCCAAGCAGAATAATATAACTTTCTTTAAGTTAGATTATGTATTCGACTTTAAAAAGACAATCAATGAAATTTTTGAATTGATATCTAATTTAATTTGTCCAAGCGGGCTAATGAATTTCTCAAATTCAACATAATAACATACGTAGCTAACCGGTCAAGGTTATAGCTTAATACATATTTTGATATATTCAATATAACTATACCTATAATGAGTTTATATATGTGAGGTTGATATAAAAAAATTAACATATGACCATTGGACAATAAGGACTTCTGAAATAAAAAATATTAATACAAACCGTATCGAGTAAGCAGTCATATAGCTCCTTTTACATTTTGAAAATATTGAAATTGCCTTATAGTTGATATCATTTAAGTGAGACGAACATTCTTACTTATACAAAAACAAATTTATACTTGAGATTTCTATATTCTCAAAGATGATAGGCGTTTCGAGCTATATTCGATTTTTATTTGTACTTATATATCATAAAGATGATAGGCGTCTCGAGATAGATGAGAAATATTTCTTGAACTAAAATCTGTGTTAAACTACTTTTACTAAAATATATTTGTATCTACTTGATGGATATAGAAACCTAAGGAGACTACAAAAATCAATAATAAAAGAGACATTCTATTAATACGAAGGAGGCCGCGTGAGAAATGAGTAATGAATGATCAAATGAGTTATCGGTTATAAAGATAGGAATCATATAATATATTATGTTAAGCTATATTGTAATGAATAATGGCAATAAATGTAATTAGTCTAATGAGAAGAGTGCTTTTAATTAAAGGGTGTGAGAGTGATTTTAGTGTTGACACCTAAGAAATGACAATTTGGTTAATAACACATGAGGTCAAGTTTAAAATAATGCTCCTCAGATAATAAAAAAAATATATAATTTATTAAAACATTTACTGCATTCACTTGTTTTCACAGTAAAAAATCAATCAGCTATACTAATCTAAATAACAGCAGTAACAGAAAGTCAAAAATGCCTAAGTAATATACCAAAGTTTAAAAAAAATTAAAAAGAAAAATATGAGTTGCGTGGTCCATCTTGATGATATTGATTGCATTTTGGACAGTAGTTGATGATATTGCTTGCACTTGCATTTTGGACAGACATATATGCTTTGTTAACCATAAGAACAGGATGCCAACAAAATATCGCGCAGATGATGCATATCCACATCCTCAGCTTGTTGCCTATGTGACTCAGCTGAAGAAAGCAGAGACCATCTACTTCTAAGATGCGATGAGAGCAAGCAAATATGGGATCTGGTGCTTCGGAGATTATAGGCTACGACACATTAGACTTCATCTCCTGGGTTGTGTTCTCGGATTGGTTAATGCAAGGACTCCACGGTTCCTCAAGCGCCGAGCCTCTCATGCTGCAACCTATAACACTCGGACAGAAAGACAGTCTTTTTTTTTTGTCTGGGGGACTGAAAGACAGTCTGTGATATAATTATGGGCAAAACACAGAAGAAAACATTCAAAAATCTAATGCAGTCATGGCTGAGACATAAGTAAATCCTATAAAGTTTTATTTAAATGTTTCTGAGTTTCACCTTGTTTTATTTTATTTTTGCCAACATCAACTCCAGCTAGTTTACAAACCCTTCTTATTTTTATATAAAATTCACATTTATATACAAGTACGTGCATATACATTATTATAGAGCTTAGTAATATTCAATTATTCATTTGATTCAATATAATATATTTGTATATATATATGTGCCTTTATGTATATGATATGATGTGTACATAGCTTAAGTACATTGAAATAGCAAATTTTTATTATAAAAAAATGTTACAACGAAGCACATATTTTAAAATAAAAATACATAGGCAGTTTTTATTCTTTATTATTTTGGTAAAAACAGTATTACATCTAGAGAGAGAGATCAGTCCCCCAATCTTTATAATCATTTGTGATGGAACTGCTTTCTCTAACTTTGGAGTAAGATCTCTTGTGTCACGACTTCCAATGGTTGAAATGAGATCTCTTGTGTAAACTGAGCACTGCCCCGACGAACGGCTGAAGAAGATGCTCCAAAATCCATGTTCAAACAACCATGCTAAGAACTATAACGACCTCGACGAATGTTCTTTCGGAAAATGAGCATATCACGGTACCGCTTCATCCCTTCGCGTTTCATCACCATCTCTCTTGTCTGAGCACAAGTTTTGTGGCTTTGCATTGTGATTATTATTTTTGTTTGTTGCAAAATCAGCAGGCTTAAAACCCTATAGATTGTGAGACGATATAACTCAAACCCACTTTGCTTTTATAAGGGCTATTATATATTTTGTTGCCCTGATTTTTCAGTTGCACATTTGATGACAGAAAAACTAGGGCTGGGCAAATAAACCGAACCCGAAAATCCAAACCGAACCCGATCCGATGAAAATGAATCCGAACCGATCCGAACCCGACATAAATACCGAATGGATCTTGTTTTATGGTATTTCGGGTTATGGGTATTATCCGAACCGAACCCGGAATTAAATGGATATCCGATAGAACCCGAAACATTCAAAATGCCAAAAAGAACTTGTACCAAACATGATTTCAATTCCTGATATGTAGCCAAAATACACTAAGATATTATTAAACATCTACAATAACTATCTACTACATGAAGGTTGATGGTTGAAAATGGCGGTTGAGGCTTGAAATTTTTAGATTTTGGTTTTATTTTCATTGAATAATTTTTTTCATTTCATAATAACTTAATTTTTCGTTTTATGATTTCATTTATTGGTTTTCTTTCTATCAATAACAACGTATACCTTTCGTTTGACTTTGAATGATCATGTTTGATGTTTTTTCTTATTTTTGAATCGATTTTACTTATGTTTTGGTTATAAAATAGTTACAAATGAGGTATTTTAAAACCAGTGAACCCATTTTACTTTGGTTTTGGTTACAAAATAAATACAAATCGGGTACATTTAAACCGAAGAATCAATTGGGACCCGAATCCGAAAATACATTGAGTTGTACCGGTTCTTTGAAGATTTATTAACCCCGACCCGAATCCGATAGAACCCGAACCGGTCCCGAAAACCCGATTGGGACCCCGAATGCCCAGGCCTAAGAAAAACCATGTCTTATTTATTTATATACCGAATTAAGCTTTTTTGTTCAAAACGGTCTTAATTACGTGTATTTATGTTATAAAATTTCTAGGTTTTTTCGAATATGTATATTAATGTCCTGAAACTAGACAAAGTTATTTTCAAAATGTAAGGGCACAAATAAGGCACAATATTAACTTAGTCCTTGAAAACTATTTGATGTGCTTTAATTGCTTTCACAAAGTCAGTAAATTCAATCATGTACAGAAAATTAATACTCAATAATTGATTAGACATCGTTAAAAATGAGTCAAACTTTTTAATTAAGAAAGCACCGGAAAAAAATTCTTGTTCCTTTGTAGAAGAATTGATTTAGGCAATTCAGTAATCCAAAATGTGATTGTTCGTTAAGAAAGCAATTGAATTGTTCATTAAGAAAAAATGATTTGCTGGTTAAGAA
The DNA here is from genome assembly GCF_000695525.1 of Brassica oleracea var. oleracea. NCBI lineage: Eukaryota > Viridiplantae > Streptophyta > Magnoliopsida > Brassicales > Brassicaceae > Brassica > Brassica oleracea. The sequence continues at coordinate 36,268,511 of NC_027754.1, read as the reverse complement.
AGTAAAAATAAATGAGTTGTTCGTTAAGAAAATGATTTGTTCTCGGATATTAAAATGTAACTAATAATCAGTAATTTTATTAGTATGTTTTCGTCAAAAAAATAATAATAATTTTGTTAGAAGGTCTGATTTATAACAACTCACAAAATGTTCAGTAGACTACATTGAATCATTTTCATGCAAAGACTACATCAAATCAAATCATATTTATTTACACAAACATACGTTATGAAATGAAGACGTTTCTTACAAGAAAATGATCTCTAGCTAAGCTGTTATTTTACGTACTTGAGTCATGTGCTGAAAGTCCATCGTCTTTGATAGCTTCGAATGTCTGTTTCTGGTAGGTCCATGAATTCAAATGCCTCATTAGTCATTATGTAACACCCGCCTCCCCCAAAGCCTGGGGTTTTGAGCGTGAAATTAAAGACATGTGTTTACACAACTAGACATACCACCGTATCCCGACAATGATTTCATGAACTCACACGTATGCCCTCTTTTTAAAAAACACCACTCCAACTATATCCATTATTTCTACTTACAGTCTTGTACAAATGGGAATGAAAATGAAGGTCATGAATAACCGCAGTTTTCATGATCACATGATTCGCCCCTGGATATAATTCTAGGCCAAAGGCAGAAGAAATCATTCAAAAATCTGATGCAGTCATGGCTGAGATATGAGTAAATCTTATAAAGTTTCACTTAAATGTTTTTGAGTTTTCATCTTGCCAAGATCAACCCCAGCTAGTTTACAAACTCTTCTCATATTGTATTAAATTCTCATATACATACACGTACATATGCATATACATTATTATAGAGCTTAGTAAATTCGTTTGATTCAGTATAATACAATATATATATATATATATATATGCTTTATGTATATGATATGATGTGTATACATTGCTTCCATACTTTGAAATAGTAAATTTTTATTATAGCATAATGTTACAACAAAGCACATTATTTAAAATAAAAATACATAGGCAATATTTATTCTTATTATTTTGGAAAAAGAGGATTACATCTAGAGAGACAGATCAGTCCCCCAATCTTTAGAACCATTGGTGATGGGACTGTTTTCTCCTAAGTTTGGAGTCACATCTCTTGTGGAGATGTTACGACTTCCAATGGTTGAAATGAAATCTCTTGTGTAAATCTGAGCATTGCCTACGGTTGAAGTAGATGAAGAAAATGATCCATAAATATCCAGGATCATACAACCATGCTCAGAACTAAAGCGAAAGTACTTTTGTAACTGGTAATCTCCGTTGTAAATACCAAGATCGAAGCGGCTACGACGCTCCGCCGCCTCCAACTCTTCGCGTTTCATCACCATCTTCTCTTGTGTGAGCACAAGTTTTGTGGCTTTGTATTGAGAATTTATTTTCTTGCAAAAACAGCAAGCTTAAACCCTATAGATTGTAAGACAATATCATCAAACCCACTTTGCTTTTATAAGGGTTATTATTTATTTTATTGCCCTGGTTTTGTTCAAAGCGGTCTTAATTACGTGTATTTATGATGGTATAATATTTATAGGTTTCGTCAAATATGTATATTAGTGTCCTGAAAACTATTTGATGTGCTTTTATTGCTTTCACAAAGTCCGCAAAGTTAATTATGTACAGAAAATTAATACTTGATAATTGATTACACATCTTTGAAAATGAGTCAATTTTTTTTTAATTATATGACACATGCATGTAATTCGTGCCAGCGCATAGAAAAAAAGTACCAAAAAAAAAAAGAATTCTTGTCCTTAGTAGAAATTGACTTACGCAATTCAATAATCCGGATTTGATTTTTTTCGTGAGGGTGTTAGTTAGAGTTAGATTTATGATGATGGTAAGAATTTCTAGAATTTACGAGAAGTTATTGGAAGATGAATTTGTATAGAGTTTGTGAATTTTAAGATTTAATATGAAAATTTATATAGATTGACTTATGAAATTGATCAATTCTAGTTTTTTTTTTGTCGTAAAAAGAGCAGTCAAAGAGAAAAATGATCAAAAGAGGTTTCATTAAAAAGACAAAAGACTATTTTACTTTTCGTTTTACTAATATATAAATAATCAAAATAAAATTAATAATTTTTTTAATAATTTTTTTTATTTATTACGAATTATATGTTTATAAATTTGAACTTTTTATAAATTTTAAAATAATTTTTGGAATTTTCTTTTTCAATTTTTTTCAAATGTTCTTTTTAAAATTCAAAAATGCTTTTTGAAACTATTTTTTACAAAATTATTATATATTTATATTATTTATAAAATTAATTTTATATTCAAAAATGATAAAAAAAAATATAAAAATAATTATATATTCAAAAATGTAAAAGTATATATTATATAAAATGTAACAAATTATAGTTTTGGACATATAATTTGGATTTAAAGTGCAATAGATATTTGGTAAGTATAACTATTTTGTTTTCTAATTTTTTATCACATAGATTTTGAAAATCACATGGACACATATGATATTTTGAAATGAGCCTTATGAGTAAAAATGAATATAATTCATCTCCCAATAACACTAGATTGAGTTAGAATTAGAAAATCAATAATAACTAAAAATTTTGAATAACAAGAGATTTGAATGGATTTTGAAAATTCTTAAACCAATAACAATGGATTCTATTAAGATTTTTGAAATCCAAAAACCAATAACAATGGAATCTCAAAAATTTTAAAGTTCATGAGAATTCACTTACCAGTAACTCCTTAGTGTTATTGGTTTATACATTCTCACAATTCCATTAAATCTAATGTTATTGGTTTGATGATTTAGTAATTCTATACACAATCTTTTGTTATTCAAAAATTTTAAATTTAAATGATTCCAACAAGCTCGCTTTTCACAAATATGGATCACCATTTTCGAGAGTTATCCCGAAAATGGATGATCACCAATTTGCATGAATTCTATGGTATATCTGGAAATGCAGAAATAATAAAGTCTTTACTAATATTGATATAGACCACATGGATACTCTAAATTTGGCAGAGGTCGAATCCACTCTATGAGCGGAGGCACAAACTCTGTATACAAAGGTGGTACCAAACATAGAAGTGGGGAATTTACCATCAATTACAGGACGATGGTGTTTTGTAGGAAAGAATGTGACCCAATGGCCGGACAAGGTTGGTATAGCACTTTAGAAGGTTTTGACGGTTTGATGGGTGCAAGGAATGTTAGGGCTCCTATGTCTCCCATTCACGCGGAGATGGAAGCACTATTTTGGGCTATGGAATGTATGAGAAACTTACGTTAATTTCAGGTCACATTTGCAACAGATTGTTTCCAATTGGTGAAGATGGTTTTAGAACCAGAGGAATTGCCAGCTTTTGAAGCTTACTTTGGAAGATCTCAAGATTTTGAAGGATAGCTTTCACAGCTCACAGATCATTCATATCTCGCGGACGCAAAATAAAAAGGCGGATAACCTAGCACGGAGTGCCAAGAGACAGCCGTCTTTCGTTGTCCATATGATGCGGAGCTACCTTTTTGGTTTTCAGAGGCTATATGAGTCTCTTTGTTGTTGTCAAAAAAAATGATTCTTTAAATCTATTAAAGTTGGTGTTATTGGAAATTATATTCTTCACCGTTTAATTCATAAGTCATAACACAAGATTTTGAGAATATGAATCCATAAGATCATGAAAGGATAAGATTCTTTTGTTTACTTTGCGGCTTGTCCAATTTTGTAAAACTAGTAGACTGAATCAGTCTTGCATGATTCTTTCATTTGTTATCATCATGTAGAGATTACGTTTGAAGTTTTTCATGAAAATAACATAACAATCAAGCTTTAGGTTTGGTATCGGCAATATCATAATATACAGTACCTCACAGAGTTCTCCTTCATTTTCCACGAATCATTCTCGTTAGGGCTGGTGATGCAAAACAGTTCAATTTTCTGAAACTGGTGAACACTGAAAATGCCAAGTGTATCCTTCCATGGGAACTAGCTTCTTTTCTAAAGCAGGACGAGTAACCAGCATATTTGGAGCAAACAAGTATCAAGTCATTAATCTTCTTTTCTTTTGTTCTTTTTAATACACAAAGAAACAAAGCTGTGATTATATACCTTATGGGAAGCTCGCTGGGATGGATCCATTCATCAATATGGTATGCACAAAGAGGTTGCTCAGCAGTTGCAATGGTCATCATTATGACTACTAGACTGACAACGATAAGGTGAACTTCTTCTTCTGTCTTTTTTACCTTTTGATATAACTCCCTTTCTGCTCATCATAGGTGGAAAAGAACTAACTATGTTAATACATATCAGTGGCTAGGCATGGGGAAACCGGAGCTGCTTGAATACTTTAACTAGTATCCTGCAGCTATCACACCTTTCATGGTCCACAGGGCTATCGTGGGATGAGTATTCTCATCTTTGAGAGTAGCGCCACTGGCTATTTTGAAGCTGGCCGCTTACAGAGGGACTTAGCTCAGAAAGGGTTAGATAGAAACGCTTGGGGCCGTAGCGGCAGTTGGTTTTCTGGAGGTGTTCGCCAACTATATGGCTTCCTTGCGACCAAGCAAGATTTGGATGCATTCAATCAACACTCTCAAGGTTCTCTCCCTGACTAATTTGATGATATATGTTTGAAGTCTCTTGAATTAAGAATTTTTGTTGGTCCTTGTTAATGTTAATGTCAAAACATCATATTCCCAATGATTTGATCGTGGAAGTCATTCACAAGGTTCCGCTCAATCCGCTGCCAAATTTTGCTCAGTCTCACCAAATCGGGCTACATTTATTGGCATTGATACTGCAACTACACGTTGGTCTTAGCCATTCTCAAACCCTCGCATCATATTCACATCTTTCATAGATTATTTCCCGCCACTGTGAACCTATTACCATGGGTTCCATTATGCCCTTCAAACCATGCCACTCGAGAGCTGGGACCAAAACCAGGTGAAGCTTTCAAGATTCGTGTCTCAATTTCCATACATCTCACAACCTGTTCTTGGCACAATAATCTGCTACAGAGATAGAAGAAAATCAGCTATTTGCAACCCGACTTGTAGAGCTTATAAGCTCTTACCCAAGCTTAACATTGGTTTGATGAGCGTCGTACTACTCATTTCTATCTTGGATTCGATCAAGACATCGAAATTTTCAAAGTCTTCTTGTGTGATTTTCAAGGTCTACTACTTATTGATTTGTAAGAATCACTTTATTATTGAATTTAATATAAAGAAGCTTTGCTTTCTTCTGTTCTAGTTCATTGCTTGTGCATTTTGAGACAAAAAATATCCACATCTTATCTATATCGACTACTACATCATATACCACTTAGCTTTCTATGTATATGATTTATTTAAGGGGGTGTTATTGAATTAATGAAATTTAATAGAATTCAAATTTAAAGTGAAATTCACTTGGACTGAGTATTTGCTACCATATAATATGAAATCAATTAAAATCACCCGTTATAAAAATTCTATTTGTTTTTTTGGAATTAATTAGTTTAAACGGAATTTGATGTACTTTTATAAGAAAAACTAGATTAAACAAAATCTTGTGTTTCTTGTTTGGATTTTGGATTTTAAATTTCTTCAAATATACTTTATGTTTTTAAAGTTCTCATACAATGGTAAGAAATATATGGTTGATTGAAGTGGGAGTCTTTTGACTTTTTTAAAAAAGAAATATATTGTTGGTGTTCGATCTTCTTCTTTCAATAATTTTTTGGGTTTGATCGAGGTTCCTATTGTTTTCTGATATCAAACAAATAATTATGGATAGATATCTGCTTAATAAAGTAAATTAAAATATTTTTTAAAAAAAATCAGTGGTTTTTGGAAACAAAAAATTCCATAGTAGTTATAAAATGAATTACAACTAATTCCACATGCATTGTAGTCGAATCATTAAACTCCATTGAAATACACTCAAGCTCTAATTACAATATTTAATTAAAATTCTATATTCAATAACACTCAAATCTAGTTAAATACTTAATTATAATTCCATAATTATCATCTAAATTATTTGTGAAGTCAAAATATTAAAAATTAGATAGCTATACTTTTAATTAAGAAAACAAATATTAAAAGTTAGTTAGTATCTATACTATTATTTATTAATTGTTTTTACTTGCTTGTCAAAGCTTCTCCATAGTATTAATTTATTTTGCTTATTTGTCATTGTGTATTGCTTATTTGTCATATTTTCCATAATTTTAGATAATTTTCTTATTTGTTATGTTTTTAATAATTTTAGTTTTGCTTATGTATTTTTCATATTCGTAATAGTTTTAATTGGTAATTTTATTTATTTGTCATATTTTTAAAATAATTTTAGGTGGTAATTTTAGTTTTGCTTACTTGTCATGTTATCCATGATTATTGTAACTAGATTACCCAAGTTGTTTAACTAAGGTACAATTTTAAAATATGAATCCATAAGATCACAAAAGGATAAGAGTCTTTTGTTTACTTTGGGGCTTGTCCAATTTTGTAAAACTAGTAGACTGAATCAGTCTTGCATGATTCTTTCATTTGTTATCATCATGTAGAGATTACGTTTGAAGTTTTCATGAAAATAACATAATATATCAATCAAGCTTTAGGTTTGGTATCCGCAATAACTACAGGCTTAGCCTTGAAGGGTAAAAACTTTTGTCCGCGCATAAACGGTTCCAAATTCCTCTACGTTGTGGGTTTCTTCTTCTTTTTCTTCCGCCCTTTGTTGCTCGTTTTCCTTCTTACGGTTTCACTTTCTCCAGCTCAACAATGTCTGCTATATGTCTCTCAATCAATCACTTATCAACTTCTTCATCTCTTAACAATGTGTCTCATATATTTTCTCTCTAGATGTTCCTCGTACGACAAAGACGTTGGTTCCAACTCCGAGATCCCCAACTCTAGCTCATGCTCCTCGTACAGTGTATCTGAGGAAGAGACAATGGCTTTGGTGGTGTGTAGATGAAATAAACGAAGAAGTTGGATTGTGTATCTTCTTCTTTAGGCAATGATCTCGAGGAGCTTAAAGATTGTGTATATCTAGGCTTTGGGTTTAATTACGAGGAGATTCCTGAGTTTTGTAGTATAAATTTACCGGCTCTTGAGCTTTGTTACTGGATGAGTCAGAAGTTTATGGATCAAGCTCATCACCATACTTAGCTTGAGAAGAAATCGATGACTGAATCTCCCGTAAGCCTAGTTTTCAAAGTTTTAACGTTTTTTTTTCTAGCATTTGAGTTTGTTTCCAGATTTTCTGTTTAGATGAAATGTGTGAAAAATGGGATAACTTCTGAATAACATTAATATCTCCTTTACTCTTAGAACTCGAAAAACTAAACCTTCTTATTTCGTTGAGAAATTGCAAGTTCTACCCAAGAAATAAATGTCTATCACATTAATCAAATCTAAAAACTGCATATAAACCTAAGCATAAAACAAAAAGGATACATTATCTCAATTCAAATATCTATCTGATAAATAATGCAGATAAGTATTTTATCGGGCAAATCTCCAAAATAGCACATTTCTAAGTTTATATCACAAAATAGCACTCAAAAACTAAAATGACCAAAATAGCACATTTATAAGTTTATCTTTTGAAAATTTTAATTTTTTTATGTTTCAAAATTTGAAATCTTATCCCCAAAACCTCATTTCTAAACTCTAAACCATAAACCCTAAACTCTAAACCCTAAACCCTAAATCCTAAACCCCACCCTTTAACTCTAAACCCTAAGTTTGTGACTTTTGATAAAACATTAAGTGCTATTTTTGTGACTTTTGAACTTGAGTGCTAGTTTGGGAACAAAAACTTGATTTAATGCTATTTTTGTTTTTTTCTCTATTTTATCGCTGATTATTTTAAATTGAGAAATGATGAAAAATAGATATCTTATCGTTTATGATTATTTTAAATTAAAATAACTATTCTTTATTGTTTTATGGTCTTACTGTTTTATGGTTTTCTTTTGTATAGGGTTGAAGTTTATATGCAGTTTTTAGATTTGATTAATAAGATTGAAAGTTTTCTCTTATTTTTCTTGTTACGGAAAGAACTTGCGAGTTTTCGCCGAAATAAGAAGGCTTAGTTTCTGGGGCATTCTAAGACTAAACGAAATCAGGTTATGGTAGTTTCTGCTCGCTACATCAATGTCAAAGCAAATTTGAAATTCTGGTGAAATGTATTGTTCATATTTATACTTAGGATGAAACATGTGCAAAAGAAAGCAGAAGAAGTTAAGTTGCAAAGTTACATCTCAAATCATGAACTGGAGCATTGGTTTAGACTAAACCGTTTAGTCAATTGGCTTGAGGGCTGTTATGGAACATAGATTTTTGGCAATTGCCGAAATGATAGAAGACTCCATGATAGATGGAAACAAGAGAAAAGAAGAACAAAAACAAGAAGCAAATCAACCAAAACACAATTAGATGTAACGAGAGAAGATGCAGACACAGGAACGTTTAAAACGATATACAATAAAATGAAAAAGAGTCAAACAACCTTCAGAGAGAAGGGTACCGCCAGCTTCTTCTGCCTCATCATCACCATCATCATCATCATCATCATCATCATCAATCTCCACAACGTTGTCCTCTTCGCTCAGTGGATTCTCTTGCCCCCGATTGTTGTTCTCCGCTGCCTTCTCCTTGGACTCCTCAACAGCCACGATAATGCTTTCGCAAATTTCGGGTTGGGGTGCGGAAGAGCTTGCAGAAGACACAACTTGGTTCTCCATTACAAATTCTTTTTTCTTTAGTTTTTTTTTCCGGATTGTGAAGTGAACTATATCTGGTTGTGCTTAGATTCTCAGAAGTGAGGACGTTATTTATTGAGTAGATAACGTCAAATTATGGTAGAAAATCTCCAAGGTGTGAATTTAATCAAAATCAGAATTTACTTTGAATTCATATCTCAAAATATGATAACAAATTATTTACGCTAGTTAGTCAAAGTAGCATCTTTCAGTGTTATGATAAGATGGTGTTATTCTTCCCCAATTTTATACAAATATTTAATCATTTCATTTATTTTCATAGCAAAGATATTGGTCTATACCACTATGGTTCGTGCCATGTACTAATATGTATACATCCATCCTGAAACTCAGATTTCTTCACAAGTTCTCAAAAATTCAACACTATTACTAATAACTCTCACTAACTTAAATAACAAAATATATATTTGGATATCTACTTTTTGCGATCAGTGTCCTTAAAATTATGAGATGTAGAAAAGAAAGGGATGAATAGTTCAGATTTAAGAAACGTAGAAATCTCTCTCTGTCCCGATTTTCGAGGTCGTGCCGCACCCCATCTTCCTCGACGTCGGAGAGGCTTTTGGCCGCCGGCGTCGGGTTCTCTGTTCCACCAGTTGCTTTTTACCGTCCGCTGCTTCTTACATCGTCGTCTTCAGGCTCTGTGTTATCGTCATCTTCAACATCGCCATCCCATCGGTTCTCTCTGTCGCCACTACCTCGGGTCGTTGTTTGAGCTCTCCCAACTCTGACTTTGGCTCCGGGAATCTCTGGAATTCTGGTCTAAGACTCACCTCTCCTAGGTCGTCGCCCAGATCTGTGCTCTATTCGCCGCCTAAAGCTTCAATGAAGACATCTCTGTTTGAAGACAGTCTCCGATGGGCTCATGTCCCCACACCGCAACCGCATCGCACTTCAACAGCCCCCGACGAATTGGTGACTGGGAATCATGTTTTTCCACTCTCATACTGTCGAATAGATCCTGTGCCATGGTGGGTGATGTACTCGAGCCTTCTGCTACAAACCGTCTCCACCGTATCTCCGTTTGATCCATCTCTGGTCGGCCCCTTCATTGACTCCAACGCAGGCTCCTCTGAGGATGGATTTGTCTCCTCCCCATCAAGACCCGTCGTGTCTACTCAAGGCTCCGATGAATACAACCGGCTACCGGTGGGTGTCCCATCTTCTTCTCGCGGCGGCGTCCGTGGTCCCAGCTTCCCATCTGACCTAAACCTAATCTTTTGGGCCTCTTCAAGTATTTGGGCCTTCCCTGATGTATTGGGCCTTAACCTAAACATTTCCTATATTGTCAAGTGCCTTCACCATCAGTGCCCCATCCGACAATTTCCTCCGACTTACTCATCCATTCTGGTATTTTCAGTGCCAAAAACAATTATGTATTCGGAGAGGAAGATATCATCAACCATCTTACCATCCCGCTCACCGAACAGTGTGATTACCGGATCGATTGAGATTCACCTAGTCTCCCGGATCAACATCGTCGGTGGTAGAGCTGATATCAGTGGTCGCTACCCAAAGGTATTTTCTTGCGGTCTCTTACCACGTTTCCCTCCGTATGTGTCCATATCAAGCTTCATAGTATCAAATTCAATTATGGTACTGGAGATGATGTTAGACCCGTCCAGATCACCGTACGTTTCACTGAAGATGCTCTCTACTATGTATAAGATTCAGATAATCTTCTCAGAGATTACTGATGGAGATACGGTTGTTTGTTTGCTCGACTATTTATCTAGTTCTAGCTGTACTTCGGTTCAAACCCATTCGCTTGGGTGTATCAACGTCGTTTACGACTATAGCAAGCTTGTTGGAGCTTTCAATTCAGGGATAAAAGTGAAGATCATCCAAGGATTTCTTCACATTGAGCAAGCCTCTCCCACCAACATCATATCGTCTGTTTTAATGTACTCTTTGTTGTTCATCTTATCTTCGACTATGGCTCCTGTTGTAACCACTTAGACTTTTGAGTTTTAATATATTTCGTGTTACAAAAAAAAAAAAAAAAAAAGAATAGTTCAGATTTATAAAGTAAAGCAACCAAAACACAATTACATGTGAATATAAGAAGAGATACTACAGACAAAAGGAACATTCAAAACGAGATACAATAAAAATTAAAAAGAGAAAAACAACCTTCAGAGAGAGATGTGATGGAAAGAGAGGTCTCTAATAGCAATGAAACCTCAAAAATGAAAACTAAACAATACTCAAAGGGATAAATCCTTGCCCCAGCTTTTAGGGTTATCTTCATCTGGCTCATCATCATCATCATCAATCACCACAACGTTGTCCTTCTCGCCCACACGATTCCCTTGCGGATACAAATTTCTAGGAAGATTGGTGGATCGAGGACGAAGAAAAGGAGGAACGTTTCTAGGGAACATCGGGGCATAGGTGGGTCTGGGCCCAAGTCCCCTTGAAGAGGAACCATCGGTAAAAGTGTTCCTTGTGAAGAAGCGAGTAGGAGCCATGCGAGGAGCAATCATGTTCATGGGGCCGACTCCGCTATTGAATGATGGGTAAACGCCGCCGCTTCCTCTACGTTTGAAAGATTCAAGAGTGATCCCAAGATGATTATCATTTGATAAAGCATCTTCTGAATACCCACCTAGGAGCAAGTGAGGCTTGTCAATGTAACGGTTCAAAAAGGAGAGTCCGGGGAAGTCTTCTTCCATCTCCTTCCTCTTCTTTTCCCACTCACGATCATGCTTGTGCGCGTTCTGGTGGCCACCTAGGGCTTGGGTGGTTGAGAACCCTTTACTGCAAAACTGACAAGTGTAGATCTTATTAGATCTTGATGGGTAAAGCATCGTCATCTCTGTACCTGTTCGGACAGCACCAGACCCGAGACTAGGGTTCTCACTCCCCCTTTCAGACCCGAGACTAGGGTTCTCACTCCTCCTTTCAGACATAACCTCCTGGTCAGAAGGCACTAGGCTCAGATTGTTGTTGTTCTCCGTTGCCTTCTCGTTGGACTCCTCCACGGCCACGATAGTGTCTTTGCTGGTTTCGGGTTGGGGTGAGGAAGAGCTTGCAGAAGACATAACTTCGTTCTCCATAACAAGATTTTTTTTTCTTTGATTTTTTTGGATTGAGAAGTGATGTTTATCTTTTTGTGCTGGATTAGGAGAAGTGAAGACGCTATTTATTGAGAAGACAACCTTAGTGTTCGTTAACAATTATGGTATAGAATCTCCAGTGTGTTTTGACCCATAAAAAAAAGAATTTCCAGTGTGTAAAATTAATAATACCAAAACTACTTTGAATTCACGTCTCAGAAGTTATGGTTGGTTCTTCAATTATGTTGATTATACTTGTGTAAAAAAACTGTACCAATATATTTAATTATCGTATTTTCTTAGCGCAAATCCATAATTTTGAAATATATATATGGTTGTTTCTCTAATCACTTTAACCCATAAACCATACTCTTTTTTGTCCTCCAGACTAATATTTTTGTGTGAAATGTGTATGAAAATAGTTTTTATAACTTGGGATTTACACTCCCTGGAATAGTTGTATATACTCGTGCTTACGTATTATACTACTATCAATCTATGTTAGAAGTTATTTTGTTTCTCTAATCAACTTTTTCTTTTTAAAAATGGCATTGCACTAAAATAAATATGTACCACTACAACCCTATGGTTTTTATTCAGATATATTACAGTTACACGTATTTACGTTATATATTAATGACTAACATCTCAAAAGTTTGAAAATTGATTTTCTTATATTATAGAAATTACATAAAAGTAAAGCAAAATATTAAAAATTATAATATTTCTATTTTCTTATAAATGCATGTTATATTCTATCTATTTTTTTACCAGAAAATATATTTAAAATAACAATTAATAAGTTAACTAGTCAAAGTAGCATATCTACATGTCATGGGAGAATTAATAAGTTAAAGACTACTATTGCTTCTTTGCCATGAGACAAAAATAGTAAAAAAAAATTGAGATATTTTAATAGCTTTTCCGGTCGTATTATTATGACAAAATTACTGGAAAATGTTTTGGTCAAGAAAAAAGATACCCAAAATGAAAGAAAATGACAAAATGGTGCATGAACTAGAAAGAATAACAGCTTTATTCCTAATATTTTGATTTTCAGATATATATGTATATCCAGGAAATGGAAAGCTTGAATACCTTTTAGCATCATTTTTTTCTTAAATCAGAATATAAAACTATTGGTAAAAAATATCTAAGATAATGTCATGAATACTGATTTAATATGTTGGTTTTTTTTATCCATAAAACAAAACATTAAAACTTGTATACAAAGATGGACAATCTAACTGGGGTTTTTATCTTTAGCTAAGAGATGGTTCTTAGCTTTTCTTAGATTTTAACTAAGAAAAGTTAAGAATCGTCTCTTAAATAAGAGATATAAAAACGAAAAGTGTAAAAAAAATGTCAAATCATAAGTTAAGAACCCCGGTTAAGAGACCAGGGTTAATCATGCCCTTGTAAGTTGTAGTCCAGTTTGATTATTGTACAATTTTGTTCATAATTTTATCTGATATACCTACATTGACATGCATTGTTTACATTATAAATTAAGATGTGGAGCAAAAGATCTTTAGATAATCTTAATTTAAGGTATCAATGGATTAATCCATGTTTAGTAACTCACAGAGAAAAAAAAGCCAAAACCACAAACCTATTTTGTCTTTTTATCTCTCACGCTCTTAATCCGGACGACTTTCTCGCAAAACCTCATAAAACAAAGCAAGCAAAACTACAAACCTCTTTATCTATCTGAAACAAAACTTTCATTGTGAATATTTTAAAAAATTATAATAAAACTTACACTCCTAAGGAGGCTACGTAAGCTCCAAAAGTGGAGTCTATACAATAAAACAATAAATAGTTCTTTAGAAAAATAGAAAATAATATACAAAAAAAAACAACCACAAAAATTTGATAGAAAATGGCATTTGGATCATATGACGATGATTCGAAGAGGAAAAGGAGGTATGCAATGATCTCCATCTCTTCTGTTCTTCTCGTTTCAATGGTTGTCGCCGTTACCATCGGCGTCAACGTCAACAATCACGATAACGGAAGTAAAGAAGAGATCACGGCTTCCGTTAAAGCCATCAAGGAAGTTTGCGCGCCAACGGATTACAAGAAGACTTGTGAAGATACTCTAAGGAAAGATGCAAAAGACACATCAGACCCGTTGGAGCTTGTGAGAGCAGGGTTTAACGTGACCATGAAGCAAATAACTAACGTGGCGAGGAAGTCACAGACTATGATCGAGCTACAAAAGGATCCAAGGACGAAGATGGCTTTGGATCAATGCAAGGAGCTTATGGATTACGCAATAGGCGAGCTTAGTAACTCGTTTGTGGAGTTGGGAAAGTTCGAGTTTCACAAGGTGGACGAAGTGTTGATTAAGGTTAAGGTTTGGCTCAGCGCGACGATAAGCCATCAGCAGACTTGTATCGATGGGTTTAAAGGGACGAAAGGTGATGCAGGTGAGACGATAAAGAAGGCTTTGAAAACCGCGGTGCAGTTAACGCATAACGGGCTTGCGATGGTCACCGAGATGTCGAATTACTTGGGACAAATGCAGTTCACGGAATTGAATAGTCGTCGGCTGCTGGCTCAAGAGCCTTCGTGGGTTGATGGGCGTGTGCGTAGGCTCTTGACCGCTCCATTGTCTGAGGTCAAACCAGATATGGTGGTGGCTCAGGACGGGAGTGGTCAGTATAAGACGATCAGCGAGGCAATGCAAAATGTCCCCAAGAACAAGAATGTGACTTTCGTGGTTTACATTAAGACCGGAGTCTATAAAGAGTTTGTTCAGGTGGACAGGACCATGTCAGATCTGGTTTTCATCGGTGATGGACCAGATAAAACTGTCATTACCGGCGAGAAAAGTTTCCAGGACGGTATTACCACCTACCGTACAGCCACCGTTGGTAATGATTCTTATGATATCTCTAACCTTTCATGGCTTTCTTACTAGAGAAACATCTACAAATAGCATTAAATCAATTTTTTTGTTTTAAAAAGAGCATAAGAAAAAAAGAAGTCATCGAAATATCATTCATCAAAAAGTAAAATACATATATATATTTGAATTTAAGATTTAATGATTATAGTTTAAGATTTAGTATATTTAAATGAGTTAGGGTTAGAAATTTAGAATTTAGAATAATTTAGTGTTTTATTGATTAATAAATATTATTTTAGAGATTTTTCTACTTGAAAGTTATTTAGTAACCAAAAAAAATTAAAAAGTAATTATGAGATTTTTCACTTATTATTACCAATATGTGTATATGACGAATGAGCCATGCATGCAGCAATTATTGGAGACCGTTTCATTGCCAAGAACATGGGTTTCGAGAACACAGCCGGGGCGGCAAAGCATCAAGCTGTTGGAATTAGGGTTCTCTCAGACCAATCCATATTCTACAACTGTAGATTTGATGGTTACCAAGACACACTCTACGCACATTCCCACCGTCAGTTTTACCGGGACTGTACCATCTCAGGCACCATCGATTTTCTCTTCGGAGACGCAGCCGCTGTATTCCAGAACTGTATATTATTAGTGAGGAAGCCACTACCGAACCAGGCATGTCCCATCACCGCACACGGACGTGAAGATCCGAAAGAAACAACAGGATTCGTGCTCCAAGGGTGCACAATTGCTGGCGAAGCGGATTACTTGGCAGTCAAGGAAACTAGCAAAGCTTATCTTGGAAGGCCGTGGAAAGCGTATTCAAAAACTATTATTATGGACACGTTCATACCGGATTTTATTGCGGCTGAAGGATGGCAGCAGTGGAAAGGAAACTTTGGTATTGACACGTTATTTTATTCGGAGGCAAGGAATACTGGGCCGGGTGCAGGTGTCACGGGCCGGGTTACTTGGCCAGGAATCAAGAAGTTGAGTGATGAAGATATTCTTGGATACACTCCGGCTAAGTACATCCAAGGTGACGAGTGGATTCCTAGTAAAGGTGTTCCCTACACCCCCGGTCTTTTCGCCGGAACCGGTTCAGCAACCGTTGCCGCTTCCTCCGATTCTACACAAGCAGGTTCCAGCTCGAACACGACAGGGACAGGTCCAGCGGCTGCTCCACAAGCAGGTTCCAGTTCGAACACAACAGGGTCAGGTCCAGCGGCTGCTCCACAAGCAGGGTCCAGTTCGAACACAACAGGGTCAGGTCCAGCGGCTGCTCCAGGAGTCTCTGCCGTCACTAATACCACTGGCTTAGAGTCACCATCAGCTACTCCTTCAGCTTCACCATCACCATCAACTTCTCCACCGGCTATTACTTCAGCTTCACCGTCAGCTTCTCCATCGGCTACACCTTCAGCTACACCACCTTCGGCCTCCCCTTCGATTTCACCGCCAGCTTCTACTCCGTCTACCTAGAGGTCGTGTCTGTAAATATTTTGACAAACCTTGAGGATTTTGTAAATGAGTATATGATTAGCTTTGGAAATTCATGTTAATATCTTCCAGTATATATGTTGTTACTCATTTATTAAAAAGTTAATTAGTACATCTTGTACATGAATCATATAAATGTTACTTCTTGTACGTACATGTTTCAAGAAATCAACAATACTAGCCATTGACAATTTACTGACCATGGATGGATTCATGTCTACATGATTTTTTTGACCAAGTGTTAAGACATGTTAATAGGGAAAATTGCATTACTAAACTCTCAAATTGACATTCATTAACACTTTAAACCTTTAATTTTTTAAAAAATATATTTGTTATTTTTTTTTATTTTTTTTTACATTTTGTTTAACTTTCTGATTTTATTTATTTTAATAATTCGCTTTTATTTATTTTATTTATTATAAAATTGACACATCATCAATTTTTTATTTGTAAATAAACCGTTCCAGTCACTTTTTGAGACAAGTAAGTCAAGTTGAATATTTCTTGTGAAAATAAGATGTCAGATTAAAGTCTTAAAGTGCTAATAAAAAAAGTCGAAGGTTTATAGTGTTAGTGAATACCACTATTAAAGGTTTTTATGCAATTTTTTGCATGTTAATTTGTAGCAGTTAAACAAAAGTTACAAGGGTTTATTTTTAGTAGGCATGGACGTTTGAGTCTTCGGGTCAGGTTCGGGCCGGTTTCTTTCGGGTCCGAGTTCTTTGGATCTTAGGCATTTGGACCCAATAAGTATTTATAAATTTTCGATTCAGATTCGAGTCGGTTCTTCTCGGATCCGGATCGGTTCGGGTCTATAATTAAAATACCCGTAAAGTACCCGTAATTTTTCGGGTACGTATCGGGTCCATATCAGGTTTGGGTATTTACGATCTTAAAAAGACATGAAATACCCAAACTCCATCAAATTTAGTCAATATTTGTCAATATATCTAAATTTTTACAAAACAACTTAAATTAAACTATTAATAATTAAAATAAAATCAAACAAGTAATAAAAGGGGAATATGCTCAACAAAGAGGGTGTCCACATCAGCAGATTAATTCGAGCCAATCAGATTCTACAAATATGCCATGTCAGCACGACTTTAAAAACTTTCGAAACTTTAGAAAATCGTTTATTTTCAGCCCATTATATTACAGATTCGATGGGCCATTTATAACCCATCTTATACGTTTTGTTTAAAGTGGCCGAGACCCAAGTTTATTAAACCCCTATTCTGACCCAAATAAGCTTCTAAGTCGCCTAATCGCCATCTTCATCTTCCATCTAGGGTTTCTGCACTGTAGCAACTCACCTCGCTCACATACGTATCCATTTCCACTTTCTCCACTAAATTCATTAACTCTTCATCTTCCTTTGTCTCTACATCTTCCAGTGTTAACTCAGACCATCATTAATGGTGGGTTTCGTAACCGACTCGGAGTTCCTCTTTATATATAGTTCATGTTACACGCCGGAGACGAATATCTCATATCTACTCTCATCCCTTTTGAACCGGCGCAGATTTCATTTGATCCTCGAGAATGTCTTCATCTGCTGCTAATTTTGCTCAATCAG
>NC_027754.1:36186623-36250107 GCF_000695525.1 Brassica oleracea var. oleracea | reverse complement strand
GTTTATTTTATAATAAAAAGAATCTAAGAGAAAGATATGAGATGGGTCTTTTTTTCCTGGATCATCTAGACTATTAGTGCTATTTAAACGGATGATTTTACAGAATCTCAAAACAAAGAAGAAAAGCCGGCGAAATAATGATAGTTTCTTGAGACAAACCAACCGAAATTAGCGTTTTGTATTTTTATCCATCTATTTATATTTTTGGCGTTTATATAAACTGTAGAGATCTTTGTATAGTCGCCGTGACTCAAATTTTTTTCTTTTTCTGCCATTGGCTTTATCTGCTTCTCCACTTATACTCCTTTGTTTCACGAAAGAAGATTTAGGAGGTCACTTATTTTAAAAAAAAAAAAATTGAAATTCAATAAACCCTTTAATGGGGCATCGGAAACAGTACAAAATTCTGATTACCGGAGCAACAGTCCCTCCTAGGTTACAAGGGCAAAGAGAAGCTATACAAACATTTATATAGCTCAGTCTCCTCAAAGACATTTAAATAACCTTTTTACTAAATTTTAAATGCATGTATAATGTTAACTGTGTGTTCAAAGAAACATTACAACGGCTAAAGACCCGACCAACTACAGGTGTTAATAGAAATAGCTTTACTATGCATGCTATTGCAAATAGAACCAGAGATGATCGCTTTCTATGATGATGCGAACAGATACATCTCTAACATGCCTATGCAAATCTGAAAAGCCAAAAGAACATTAATAAACTAAAGGAATTGCCAACCTGAAAAGCCAAAAGAACATATATAAACATAAGTAAAATATAAATGTGGCTAAAAAGTAAAATATAAATAAAAACAAAGAAAAAGCCGGCGAAATAATGATAGTTTCTGGAGACAAACCGACCGAAATTAGCGTTTTGTATTTTAATCCATCTATTTATATTTTAGTCATTATCTCAATTCATGAGTTCTTAAACTTGGTTTTATCAGTCATCACTGCTAAACTATCATCGCCGTAATGTAGATTTAGAGTCTGCATGTTGTCCTCCTCCCAAGGGGAGATTTCTTACTACATCTGCTGCATCTAAAGGCGAGAAGAAACCAGCTCATAGTGACAACAACGATGCACCAGCAGTAAAACTGCCAACGGAAATTGTAGAGATCACAAGTGACCCTCGGACATCGGAAGAAGATAAAGTTGAAATGCCAGCCGATGCGTATGAAAGCACTCAAAAGGGACGGTTACTATGAAAGAAGCAACAGTCTCTGAGATAAATACGGAAGCTCCTAAGAAAGAATGCAGCAGCAGGTTGTTACTGTCAGGTAAAAGAGATATAGTAAAAGAGACATATGTTATCCTGATAGTAACTTTACAGTTCATTGTGAATAGCTTGTGTGACTGATAGATATGCTCACATACCCTTAGAAGGATCAAGTTTGACCATGTCCACGTAGACTCCGGATATTTTCATCGAGCATTCTGCTCTGCTTTCCTAAGTGATCATGGATTCAAGCAGACACGAAGAAGTCTATAATCAAATATTTATGTTTCGTTAGTTAAGACCGAGGGACGTTTATTTGTGTACTTTTACAAGACAGTTCCCTCACCAACAACTTTATATTAATCAAAGCATATTAACTGCATATATTTATATACAAAACGCTTTTCTTTACAATTATATACAAACCAAGATTTCAATATATCTTGTACACACATCAACTCAACGCCCAAAGAAAAACATAAACACAACCTCTTCACTATCTTCCTACACCAAGCTAACATTCTTCTATCTTATTAAAGCTAACATACAATTTAAATTTTTCATGTTGATTATTCCATAAATGTCCCTAAGTTCAATATTGATCCTAGATTATTATTAATGGTGTTTTGTCAATTAACATATATACCTAATCATAATATATATTAAAAAGCAATTGAGTTTTTCCAACAAGTTTTTAAGCAAATATAAATATACTATCTCGAGTCCTAGAATTACATTATCTGAATGAAACATAATATTAACTAACTAAAATACTGCCCCTGTTCTAAAATAATACATGTTTTAGAAAAAAATGATTATTTTAAAAAGATGCATCTTTTATTTTTTTCAATGCAACTTTTAATAGATAGTAATGGTAAATTGTAAACTTCAAAAAAATTAATTGTATTTACTAAATTTTGATTGGTTAAAAAGTTGGTCACAAAAGAATATACATATCATACTAAGATTTATTATATTTTATTGATAAGTGTGAAAACCTAAAACATGTAACATTTTGAAACAGAAAGAGTATAAAACATATAAAATATAAAACAATTTCAGGGCTTAACTTTCACACATCGTGAATTACAGCTAATTATCACATCTTATTTATTTCATACATTAATTAAATTTTGTTTGATAGTTAATTTTTTTATCTTCATTTACAGTGATTATACAATTACATTTTATAAATTAGTCATGCAATTTCTATTTTTGATTACACAAAAATCTGTAATAACAATAGTTAAATTAATTACCAATAAATAGCAAAACACCAAACAAAAAATGGGTCAAAATTAAGTTAAAATTATCAATATATAACTAATAATTTTTTTTCTAAAAACTAACAAATACA
Source organism: Brassica oleracea var. oleracea (assembly GCF_000695525.1). Taxonomy (NCBI): domain Eukaryota; kingdom Viridiplantae; phylum Streptophyta; class Magnoliopsida; order Brassicales; family Brassicaceae; genus Brassica; species Brassica oleracea. The sequence goes on along the minus strand of NC_027754.1, from coordinate 36,247,529 downwards.
ACAAGATAGCTCATATTGTAATTAAACATCAAAATAAAATGTATTTATAGTGATTATCCGCGCGTAGCGCGGAAAAAAGACTCTAGTATTTTTAAACTCTAAATTTTACATTTTAAAGCTTCGTCTATCTTATTAAAATAGAAGTATACTTAGGAATTACCCCTAAATTTTTGAAGTTATTTACATTACAACGCCGCTGAAGCTTTAAATAATCTTTCTTTTTAATAATGTCTTCTCCGATTAGTTAATGCATATTCCTAACTAGAATTGCATATTCCTAACTAGAATTTTCCCTAGCAAATTGGAAATAATGACTTCAAGACTTTCAACATAATGTGTTTCCATTAACTAAATTACAGTGTCAAAAATATCATGTCAATTGAATGTAATAAGAAGACTGTAACCAGAAGCTTTTTTCTTCACTTACCATGATCTGTTTTTGCTAACTAAACTACAGTGCCATACAAAAAATGTGACACCTTTCTTATTAACTGTAACCTCAAGCTGTAGTTCTTCTTTTATAGCTGATGGACCTGTATACAGAGCAATGGACAATAATTTTAGTTTAAAAAAAAATTAAAATCATCACTTCAAGTCTTCATTCATATCATACTTATGTTAATAATTATTCCTCTAAAAATCCTATGTTCAGTCACGTTTTCATTGACATCATATAGATATATTATTGTAACTCAGCAACAAGATTCATATATATATATATATATATATATATATATATCTATATTTCTTAAATGTATAAAATTCCAATCATATATACCAATGATTTTCTAATCTTTCTAAACAAACCAAATCAATAAATTCAAAACATGTAAAGCCTCAGTGATATTGTAGTGAAAATAACTTTAAAAATCAGTTATATATATTTTTTCATATTTTAAATTCAAAAACGTTGTTTTATATTATCGTATACAAATCTCTAATTAAATATTTACGTTGAATTTGTTTATATGATATCGAATATTGTCTATACAATAAATGGTTTAACACACACAAAATCATGACTTAGTCAATGTAATATGACCTAATATTACAAATACATCATTTAGTACAAATAATAAAAAAAAAACTAAAACCCGAAAATTAAGGTATAGCATTACTTAAAAATATTACAAAATAATAGAACACTAAAAATCATAGTTTTGGATGTATAAGGTTTTTAAGTCGGGAACAAATCGGTTCTTATCGGGTCGGATCTATTCGGTTTGGTTCTTATCGGGTCAGATCTATTCGGGTCTAGGTCTATTCGAGTTGTTTTTTTTCGGCTCCGATTTTTTGGATAAAAAAATTTGGACCCAAAAAGTAGTTATAAATTTTCGGTTCGATTTCGGATCGGGTCGGTTACAGTTCAGGTTTTCAGGATCCACAGGCCTAATTTTTAGTGTTGGGCAGAGCGGAGAGTTTGGCCCGATATGTCTTGAGACTAGATCCGGGTCGTAACTTGTAAGCGAGAACTCTGAAATTGCATAAAAATCCTCATCCTTTTTAATGTTTATATTAAACACCATTGTAGTCTTTTATTACATAATTAAGCCCTCCGATTATTTGTCGGAACTCCAAATATATAGATATCTTTCTTTCTTACACAATTTGACCAAAACCCTTGAGATCCCAATTTTCCTCCGAAACAATGGCGGCTTCATCGTCTTCCTCCTCCTCAGACGTGTCCTCCGATTCGTCAGACTCTAATCGCCGCCGCAAGGATCGCCGTCGCTACCGTAGAAGCGATCGGGAGAAGGACTCGCTCAAGGTACGGAAGAAGAGCCGGTCCAGCTCGAAACGACGCCGTAAGCGCCGGCACTCTTCGGATTCCTCTGATTCGTCTTACTCCGATTCCTCCAGGTTCGTGGGTTTCTTGTAAACACGGTTTCAACGATCTCTCGTCGGAGAAATACGATTGAAAACACTAACTTGGCGATTATTTGCGTTTTTTCTTTGGGCAAAAGTGAGAGCTCAGAGAGTGAGCATGAGAGGTCACGAAGGCACAAGAAGCACGACAAGCCAAAGAAGGTTTAGTTTAGTTGTTCGCTCAAATTCATAATCATGCGTTGTTTTAACTTATGATTTTTCAGCTTGAAATTGATCTTTATGTTTCACAGGCTAAGGATAAGGAGCGAAGCAAGAGTCATCGTCATAAACGTCATAAGAACAGAGACAGAAAGGTGTGAGCTTTCTCTCGTTTTGCTATGTGCTTTTAGATAAACTCTTCTTTTGCCTTGGATGAAAATTTTATTAAGATGACAAGTTACTTATAATACTTCGTTTGCCTTTTCTCTGTGGGGCCTCTTCGAACTTGGAGCTGGGGTTGGTGACGTGTTAAACCTGGGACATTGTTTGTTTTTCCTTTTTGGTCTTGGCGATGTGAGTGTTGTATAGAATGGAGAAGGAGAAGGAAGCAGCGGGCCTGTTAAGCTATCCAAGGTACTAATACTAACATGCCATAAAGATCTAAACTTTGTATCAAGTAGTTCCCTGTTTCCTAGCTGTGAGTTTCGACGTGACTCCTCTACTCTCTGATTCAGTTTTTGGGTCGAGACAAGGACGATGGTGAGCGTAGAAGTGCTGTCTCTGGGAAAAAGGTTAGTCAAAACTCTCTATCTTTTGTTTTGTTAATTCATAAACGTTGCTCACATGCTTCTTCTGTGTGTTTTGGCTACAGATTATGCTGAAGGTTGACAAGTCCAAAGAGGACAAAGCTGCAGAGAGCAAGAGGAATGAGTTGCTTAAGTTCTTGAATGCAAGTTTCGACTAGTTTTATTCTGAACACCAAAAATGTATCAGGCCCTCTTTGATTAGATTCTATGTTTGATGATTAAGATTTTCGTTTTTGTTTATCCAAAAGGACAAATTTATCATGAAATTGAGTTGGTATTACAGCATATTGGATTTGGTTTTCGTTTAATCTCCATTTTATTGTTTGGTCTTCAAACTATTGTGTTCTTCTTGGAAACCCGAGAAATGGTTTCTGAGATTTTATCGGTGCGTATATCAGACCAATTCCAACTTCCAAGGTTCAGTGTTGAACTTTTGAGCCATCTCTTGTTACCATGGAGTTGTGTTCTAGTGTTGTTGGAGGACACACGAACTTGTGCTGAGAAACCTTAGTGTGTTCTTATTAGACAGTCTTCATTACGATAATACGTTAAATGTTCATTTCTGAGGCTCATTATCATCAGCCTCCCCTCCCTTACTAAGATAATTGGTGATGAGTAAGAATTTGTAATAGCACCCCTTTTTTATGTTGTTGTTGGTCCAAGAAATCATATAAATCAAAATAAGTTTAATATTCACAAAACAGTCTCGGCCATGACACAAACTTGTAACTTGCTGGAACAATTTGTTTTCCATCATCTAATGGCTTCTTCTGCACGGCTACAGTTACACACAATAGGTCGAAACTCTTTAATGTAATATAGACCGGTTATGATTAAAAAATAAAAGACATACATGCCATTTAGAATCACGAATTCAACTTTGAAGTCTCGTTAAAGTGATGTAAGCTGAATAAAACATCAACTCTTGCGCTAAGATTTTATACGCCAACACTAATTGATCTGTATGTACTGACTGTACTAGATCACGACCTTGCGTAGAACCATGGCACAAACGTATCAATATCCCATTCAACCAGTTATCAAAATGAGTTGAGAATTAACAATTGAAAACAATGGTGAAACAACACAAATATCATATGTAATTCTCATGACTCTAAGACAAATATCAAACAAAGCTTAGCGGCAGTAAATTCTCAAAATGTTATTAAGCAAAACATTTAATTGTCGTTTAGAACGGAAAGACAGATAACTTAAAACAATGTCTGGAATAGGAAAAGAGGAACACACGAGTTCACTAGCAAAACTGCTATACTGAAAGCAACCATAACGAAATAACACCCCCGTCGAAACAGCAGAGACCTCTTCTTAGACCTTGAATCCACGACTCTTTCGCTTTCCTCTGGCTTTCTCAAACTTCCTTCCCTTAGACCTAACATAGGGCTTGGAGTGGCTGTGTGGCACACCAGGAGCAAGACCAAAGTGCTTCACTGCTTCACGAGAGTTCTTTGGTCCTCTAAGTAGAACCTGTCAACAACACATCAACACAAACTCAACTTCATACAAACTAAACAAACACAAAGCCATTTGAATAAATAAAGGTGACTCGTTTGTAAAATGAACACTCACCGTGTTCTGTCCCAATGGAGCAACGAGAGCAAGCTGGTCGAATGTTAAGCACTCTCCACCAGCTTTCTCGATCCTAGCCCTGGCTCTCTCTGTAAACCTCAAGGCAGTAACCTTCATGGCAGGAATCTCATGCACTCTCAAATCGTCAGTTATTGTCCCAACCAACACAGCAATCTTACCATCCTAAATTAAGAAAGTAACACCAACTTGAGCGGATCCAGAGAAACAAAATCTATTCTCTTGCTCAAACATAATAGGACAATGTATATAAAGAGTAATAGAGAGGGTCTCAAGGAAAAAACGAACCTTTCCCTTCATGAACTCAACGAGCTTGGAGAGTGAAAGAGGGGCTTTGTTGACTTTGCTCATAAAAAGCCTCTTAAGGATCACAGCATCGAACTTGCTGCCGGTTCTCCTTACCAAAAACCGGTATAGCTGCACAAGGAGAAAAATCTCAATAAACCGATATGCCATTACGATTCATTCTACCATTAACAAACAAAGACACAGTGAGAATCATAGCACATCGGTGTCATTCATTACCTTGACGAGAAGCTTGAGGTAGACATCATCGGACTTTGGAGCAGTCCTTTTGGTCTTCTTGCTCTTACCTCCCGCGATAAGATCGATACCCTACAACAACCACAACAAGGCCTCGTGAGGAACCTCGCTCTAAGCTACCGGGCAAATCAATTGACTAATGAGCACCACACACACACTAAATCTACAATATTAGATTCAACTATCGAAACGAACAAGCCTAAGGAATAATCAATTATCCACTAAATCAACAGATGAAGCTCAGAAAATAGAAGATAATTGAGCGGCGGAGATCAGTGTGTACGTACCATGGCTTGTGCTGTCGACGGAGGAAAACGAAAATGGAGCTAGGGTTTTTGATTTATAGGAGGAAGCTCTCTCGCACTTTTAGGTTTCATGAGTTCATCTTCACTTTTGGGCTTTTCAGGCCCAAACTACAAGCCCATTTATTAAAACATCCTTCCTCTTCGTGAATATATTTGTTTTGTCAATATAATTCTTTTTTTTGCTTGTAAATGCTAGATGTAAGTATCCAATTCAAAGAATCAAATACCATAAAAGAGTTTGCTGAAAATGGATTTGAACCTTTTTTTTTTAAAGAATATAGAAATGGCAGCATGACCAAAAAATCAAATTTTCATATCACAAAGGAGTATATATATATGTGTTGGACTTGCTTACATTGCCGTCAATGGAAGCTATCGGATTATCTATGACCAAACCAAATACCAACAAATAGAGGTTCCAACAGTTGGTGGAAATTTTTTATTTACATAGTTATCTTGTATACGTCATGCCACTGTCTTATGCACTTTGTTTGGTTAGCAAGTCCATTCAACGATCTAGTGGGAGTACGAATGCAAGTATGCACACATCTATCTTACTCCCTCTGTTCCCAAAATAAGGATTTTCTAGAGTATTCACGCATATTAAAGAAACAATTAATTTTTTACAATTGAATTTATTATTTATTTTCCTATACATTTTCTAATAAATATCAACCAATAGTATTCAACTAATTCAAATATTTTCAATTAATATTTCTTAAAAGTATACAACTTTTCAACATTCACTACTAAAAGTACCTTAAAATTTTAGAAAATCTATCATTTTGGAACAAAAAATAAATCTAGAAAATCCTACTTTCAGGAACAGAGAGAGTATTAAACTAGAAGTATTTTAAGCTTTTGTTTGGAAACATGGATATTAATAAAAAATAAATATAATGTTGTTGGGAAACATAGATAGCAGTAAGTTAGAAAAAAAAAAGTAATGGGTTTATGCTATTAAAAAAATTGGAAGTCCATTACATTATATTAAAAAGTAATGGGCTTATGTTACTTGATATACATATTCAAATCAAAATAATAATTTAAAATTGATTTATATCAAAAATTCATTCGAAAACATACATATATATATTTAACCAAGTGGTCTTGGCCTAGTAATAAAGGGCTCACAGCTATGAGTACCGCCCTGGGTTCGATTCCCCTTGGCCACCCGGGGCGCCTTAAGTGGTAAGAAAACGCGGATCCTGCGGGCCTCGTAGTGATTAGTCCTTGGGTCTAGAAAGCCTTTGGGATCACACTACGGTTATCAAAAAAAAAAATATACATATATTCAAATTTTGATTTTTACTAACATATTTTACAATAACCATTATAGAAATATTTTCAATATATATAAGAAAAATACAATACAAAGCCCAATTTCAAACACCAACTTAAATTATGGTTTTTGTATTTTACGTTGAAGAATATAAGATAGATATATGTGATTATTTATATGATTGTACGTATAAAATATTATTAATTATAAGATTACTTATTTGATGGTATGTATAAAATACGATTAATTATATGATAACACATATTTTTGTAACCTTTGATGACACATATAGGATATATAATAGTGATTAGGGGTGGGCGTTCGGGTTCGTTTGCGGGTCTGTTTGGGAATTCGTGTTCGGTTCAGATCTTTGAAGAATTTGTTCGGTTTTGGATAACCAATTTAAATTATTTTAAAAAAATTAAAATTTATTATATGCTTTAATTTTTTTAAAAAAAATCTATAAACAATAGAATATGTTACATATAAATTTGAATAACATATGTCAGAGTATCTAATTTAACATGTAAATTGGTTTAGTTTAAATATTTGGATAGAGAATTAATAATTATTTGAGTATTTTTAGAGTTTTGAGTATATTTTAACTATTTTAGTATTTGTATATATTTTCAAGTATTTAAACGAACTTAAAAGTATCATATATATTATGGATGTTTTTATATATAGTAAATCTAAAAATAATTAATATATATAAGTATATAAATCTATTTTAGATACCCAAAATACTTTGGTTCGGATCGGATTAGGTTTCAGTTCTTCAAATACCAAAATTTTGAATAATTCAGATATTTAATCAATTTCGGTTCGGATTTGGTACTGCTTATTCGGATTGAGATCGGTTTGGTTCTTCAAAATCTAGTTTTTTGCTCAATCCTAAATAGTGACATAAAAAACAAATAGCATCATATTTTAAAACAAAAATTAAAAAAAAATACGTCAAAATCTAGTACTTTTTATACTATAAGTTTGTCTGGAGTAGGGTTTCTTGTATTGTGTACAACCAATCGTGACGTGAGTAAAGGAAAATAAGGATCATGCTTATAAGGAGGTGTGGAGAAGATCTAGATCAAGCATACAAAAAGTTATCTGTCTGTTAAGTACCGAGACAAAGTTCCGTGGACTGGTACGGATTCAGTTAGTACTATACGCTATGAACTTATATTACTCACTGGGATTGGAAAATTAGGTTCATCCACGTGCCATTTGTTCTCAATATAACCACCACAAATCTAGCACATAGCTTTGCCTTACATAGTTTTAGAAACTTTTTGTTCTAAAGGTTCTTTTGATTTATCCATTTAAAATAACTCAGGATCCATTTAACATCAATGCAATCATTAGTAGATAAAGAGTTTCTAAACATAGAATATAAATGGTAGCCTTAGTAGTGGGTTAGTAAAAATTTATCAATTGTTTGATCCACTAATGCTCTTTATATGGCACACTCTGTCCCATCATACTTTTTCTGTAGAATTTAGATGATTTTTTCATCCCACCTGAAACTGAATCTCAGTATAAGATCAAAATAACCAAAAGTTACATTAGATTTTGATACCATTTACTATAATATAACAGTGTACAGTATATCCAATCTTCATAGTTTCAGCCACCCTTGATTAAAAAAAATCAACCAATTGTTAAACCAGAGAAAATCCATTAGTATTTTTTCTGACATCCCATGAGTATTTATTTGCAGAAAAGCTAACTTGGAAGAGGGGGTCGATGTGGCTTGCATCCTGTCGTGGGCCGCAAACAAGGGATCATTGTATTTTGAGTGTAGCTACTCCTCGGAGGTGTGGTCTCTACTCATGGGTGGATTATTACAGACTTCTTTCACCATGAAATGGTCAGAGCTATTGGATCTAATCATGGATAATTGTGGTGATTTTCTCACAAACTTCCTCACTCGTTATACATTGCAAGCTGCAATCAACTCAATCTAGAGAGTGCAATCAACTCAATCTAGAGAGAAAGGAATGAAATTACATGGTGCAACAGCTACTCCAACAAGAGAACTTGGGAAATTTTTGGATAGTCAAGTAAGGAACCATTGCTGCTCTATTCAACAATTGGGGGACCAAAACTACGATGGAGGTTTATCCCGGTAGCTTGCAACTCGGTGATTTCTATTATGGGGTTTTATAATCTAAGTTGAAAGTGTGTCAATCTCAAAAACATGATGCACTTGTTGTAAAAAAGTTATTTTCTTCTGAATAAATTTAACATATATTCAAAAAAAAAAAATTAAATGTTCATATCTCCAATTAAAGGAGTATATGTATCGGACTTGCTAACATTGCCGTCAATGGAAGCTATCCTATTGTCTATAACCAAACCAGATACCAACAGCTAGTGGAAATTCTATTTTCATAACTGTCTTATACACGTCATGACATTGTTTTATGCACTTAGTGTGGTAAGCAAGTCCATTCAACAATCTAGTGGGAGATAGATGATTAATTGATTATATTAAACATGCAAATATACTTCTTTTTTTTTTGCTAATATACATTGGAGGGAGGGATACATAAAACGGAATCTATTGGGAGATTATATGAATGCACGTATCACGTATGCAACAATTAATACATACTTTTTATACTAATAAGTTTTGTCTGGAGTAGGGTTTGTTGTGTACAACCAATCGTGACGTGAGTAGAGTAAAATAATGGTTATGATTAGGTATGGATGTAGATCAAGAAAACAAAAAAAAGTTATCTACTACCTCCGTTCCCGAAATTAAGATGTTTTAGATTTTTTTCTTGTTCTACAAAGATAGATTTTCTATATTGTAAAGATATTTTTTTATACTTTTGAGGAATATTAATTGAAAATATTTGAATTGATTAAATTTCATCGGTGAAAAATTATTGGAAAGTGTATAATAAAGTAAAAAGTAATTTAAATTATAAACATTTATTAAATTCTTAATAAGCGTGCATACTCTAGAAAATCTTACTTTAAGGAACAGAGGGAGTATCTATCTATCAAGTATCGACACAAAAGTTTTTTGGAATGATAAGGAGTCTGTGAGTGTACTTTACGCTGTGAACTTAGAGCATGTTTATATGGGGTCCTTAGTGAGGTTGGGATCCTTAATGAGGTTTTTAGTGAGTGAGCCCCCACAAAACTTTTAAGGATTGATTACAAAAATTATTAATTAAGAATCGATTTTAGTGAGTTTCTTACACTGTTCGCGTGCCCCACTGACTTGTGGCGGTCCGAGATTGATTTGCTTTTTATTTTTATTTTTTTAAACAAAAAAAAATCTAAGAAGGGATAAACATGCTCTTAAATTACTCACTGAGATTGGAAAATTAGGTTGATCCACGTGCTATTTGTTTATCAGTCACACCACAATCCAGCACACAGCTTTGCCTTAGATTAGTTTCAGGAAACTTTTTGTCCTAAAAGTTCATTTGAGTTTATCTGAATCATTCAGGATCCATTTAACATCAATGTAATCATTAATTAGTAGATAAAGAATTTCTTAACATAGAATATGAATGGTAGCCCTAGTAGTGGGTTAGTAAAACTTTCTCAATTGTTTGATCCACTAATGCTCTTTATATGTCACACTACGTCTTATCATACTTTATACGTAGGATTCCTAGCATAATCTTTCCAGATAATAGTTTATTCATTCATCCCATCAGAAGTTGAATCTCATTATAAGATCGTAATATCCAAATCACATTACATTTTGGTACTACCATGTTATTTTCCATAACAGAACAGTGTACAGTATGTCCAATCTTCATATTTCTAGCCGCCCTTGATTAATAAAACCAATCAATACGCAGAAGTTTGGGGTTTATTCTGTTATGGAAATGCTTTGAAAGTTTTGGACTTGTTGACAATTTTCCGGTATTATATATAATCATTCTTTGCGATTGTTCTCTTCTTATCTTGTCTCTACCACTTTCCTCCTCTGAATATTTAAAAAGACAGAAAATAGATTTATTCTGAGCTCTCATCGTTTGACCCTAAAGCTCCTCCATTGCATGTTTCCCACATTCTTTCCCGGGAAAATTCAAAGGAGAAAAACCCTTTGATTTCTCCGATTGATTATCAATTTTGGATTCTGGTGAGAAGACGATGATGACGAGTATGGAAGGGATGGTGGAGAAAGGGGTGCTGGACGATATCATCAGGAGATTGTTGGAAGGTAGAGGAGGCAAACAGGTTCAGCTATCGGAGAGCGAGATTCGTCAACTCTGCTTCAACGCGCGTCAAATCTTCCTCTCTCAACCCAATCTCCTCGAGCTCCACGCCCCGATTCGCATCTGCGGTAATCTCATGATCCAAATTAGCAAACTTTAGGGTTTCTTTGTGAAATTTGAGCATCTGGGTATTGTATTCTCTCTCTCACTCATCATCGATTCATGATGAAATTGCATAGTTGGGGGCTGAAAGTTGCAAACTTTAGGGTTTCTCTGAGCATCTGGGTATTGTATTCTCTCTCTCTCTCTCAACATGGCTTCATGATGAAATTGCATAGTTAGGAAGTGAAAGTACCAAACTTTAAGGTTTCTCTGTGTATTTGAGCATCTGGGTATTGTAATCCCTCTCTCTCTCTGATCATCGATTCATGATGAAATTTGCATAGTTTGTGGGTGAAAGTATCAAACTTTAGGGTTTCTCTTTGAACTTGAGCATCTGAGTAACGTTTTCTTTGGTTTTGTGGGAGCTCAGGTGATATCCATGGCCAGTATCAAGATCTTCTGAGGCTATTCGAGTACGGAGGCTACCCTCCTTCAGCCAACTTTCTCTTCCTCGGTGACTACGTTGACAGAGGCAAGCAGAGTCTCGAGACCATTTGTCTTCTCCTTGCTTACAAGATTCGTTACCCGTCAAAGATTTATCTCTTGAGAGGCAACCACGAGGACGCTAAGATCAACAGGATATACGGATTCTACGACGAGTGCAAACGTAGATTCAACGTGCGCCTTTGGAAGATATTTACTGATTGTTTCAACTGTTTTCCCGTAGCTGCACTCATCGACGACAAGATCTTGTGTATGCACGGTGGCTTGTCACCGGAGCTGGATAATTTGAATCAGATTCGAGAGATTCAGAGGCCTACGGAGATTCCAGACAGTGGTCTTCTTTGTGATTTGCTTTGGTCTGATCCTGATCAGAAGATTGAAGGGTGGGCTGATAGTGATCGAGGCATCTCTTGTACTTTTGGAGCTGATAAAGTCGCTGAGTTCTTGGATAAGAATGATCTTGACCTCATTTGCCGTGGCCATCAAGTAAAACAGAACAATAACCTCTGTAAACTGATCTGATATTAGCTTTTTGGTTTACCATATTGACACGTGTGTGATGGTTTGTGTGTTGCAGGTAGTGGAAGATGGTTACGAGTTCTTCGCAAAAAGGAGATTAGTGACGATATTCTCAGCTCCGAACTATGGTGGGGAGTTTGATAACGCTGGTGCATTACTGAGCGTGGACGAGTCTCTTGTTTGCTCTTTCGAGATTATGAAACCTGCCCTAGCTTCTAGCAGCGGACATCCTCTCAAGAAGGTTTGTTTCTTCAGCTGAAATATGAAATTTGCGGAAAAAAAATAGGTTTCAATGTGAGATCTTAGCATGAACTTCATGTCCACAATCATAATAAGCAGTAGGAGAATCATTGTGGTTTTGTTAGGACATGAAAAGTTTTGTTTTTTGTCACTTGTTTACAACTAATATATTTTGTCTTTATCAGGTGCCGAAAATGGGGAAGTCTTAGTCCTCACTCTTAAGATAACGATTCCATAGCTCAAGCAAGGCTCCACATACGGACTTCCACTATGGTTTGAATGCAGTGAAGAACCCCAAAGGGTCCTTAAATCATCACCAAACAACTTCTGTATAAAAAAAAAAGAGTGATAGCAAAAAACACACTTCGTTTTCTGTCTTCTGCCTCTGGAGATTTGTACCTCCTTGGTAGTCTCTTTTTCTTTCTTCTTTTAACCCTTTTAGTTTAAGCTAGAGTGTATCTCGTAGTTTTTTACTTCTTGCTTGTTACTTTTTCTTGTTCTACAAACCCCTTTGCATATCATCAATGTACAACGTTTTCTTCAATTTCAAGCTCTCTAGTGTTCTTACCAGAATAACAATAGTAACAGCAAAAACAGTACTTCTCGCATTTGACAACACTTTACTTGAGACAAGAAGGTTCGATAACAGTTAATTCATGGCTTTACTCAGCTTTGTTCAATGGTGAAAAGAAATCAACTTTGAACTGCTCTTCTATTTATAGCTGCATTGTATGAATTCCCGTTTGCCTTCCCTCCCAATCGTCTAGCAGCTCTCTGGATTGCAACTAGCCTCTGCTTCCGATTACGGTTATTCCATTGCCTGTAACCCCTAAAAGCAAGCGTTAGTACAATGAGGTGTTGTTACTCAGAGGCTTACTTTAGAGTGAGAAAGGAGAGAAACCTGATCAAGAACATTCCTGCTACAACAAACGACACTCCCAACGAAACCTTCTGAATCGTTGTCATCACGCGAACCCATTGCAAAAGATCTTTAAAACATGATAAAGTCTCAGTCTTCAAAGGGGTCTTCTTCTTTTTCGGCTTTCTCCGCCATGATGACTCCACCACCGGTTCTAGACTTGCTTTGCTTCCATAACACGGTTTATCTCTAGAATCAGCATTTGTTTGAACAGAGAAACCAGCAGCTTCGCAGAACGATGTGCCGTTAGACTCCCAATTCGAGGTTTTAACGCAGATGATGTCGTTTACTCCACATGGACCAATCATCTAATCACATACAAAACCAATAAGATTCCCACAAACTATTTGATCCCTTTCCTTTGGATGTTCTTACCTGTGTAAGTGCATTACTGGCGAAGTATGCGTCTTTGCAAGCTTCAAAGACTTTGTCACAGAACGAAGCGCAAATGCGAGGAGGGCCTGGTTGAACTCCAACGTTGGGGTTACAGATCGAACACTCCAACAGCTCGAACAGATGCTGGCACTCTTGACTAGCTTCCCCGAAAGTAGCCAAGTTTCTGACAGCTACGAAAGCTGGGTTTGTCTGAGCAGGAGAGCAACAAGTCCTTTTACGGAACACCTGGCACAGAGTTAGATCCTTTGATCCTTTACCAATCGGTTTAGGAGGCTTTCCTTCTGAATCATAGGGCGGAAACCTCCCTCCTTTAGAAACGCAGACCCCTCTCGGATCCTGTTTCATTGCACCTGAAAAAACAGAGCGTTACACTACAACTTTGATAAGTTTTCTTTATTGCAAAGAGTTTAATTTCTTTACATGAATAGAAGAAACTCAAAATGAAGCTAGCAAACACACAGAACCCACATGACCCCAAACAACAAAACTCGGTTCCTAATCAGTTTGGTTTGCGTCACACGAGTCAAGACGATCCAAACGACAAAAAACGAAAAAGGTTGAGACTTTGGGTGATAGAATCCGAAATCTACGATACCCATTTTCTGAAATCTAACAAACAGATCAAATGGGAATGTGAACAAGAAGAAGAACCCTAAGCTTTTTGGTACTAACCAGATGAGAAGGAGATCAGGAGATGAAGAAACAGGATCGGACTCCGAATCAGAAACACCTTCTTCGTTAAGCATCTTCCCATCTTTCCCTTGATTGATCTAAAAGCTCGAAGCAAATGATAAAAAGTAAAACACGACCGTAGACAAATAGTTACTCGTGACTCAAGTTCAGAAAGACTTATTACGGGTGGACCCGAATACCCGATTGTAAAGACACCGTCTAATTTGGTTTTAGAATAAAAGAATCTTCCACTTTATTGATTCAGCCTCTCTCCGTGACAACTGACAATATATGTCAAAATTTTTAGAAACGAAATTGATATATAGTCGTATTATTTCAATAGTCAAAGCTTGTATAACATTCGTTCTCTTTAGAACAAGTTTCTTCATAACCCTGAAGCTGAAGAACAAACATGAACATAAGCTACAAAAAAAAAACAACAATGTTCGAAACGAATAACACGAGATTGATTTTGGTTTCATGGATTGTTTGTTGAAATAATGCTCAAAGTAACTTGACGCCAGCTTCCCTGACGGAATCGATCACAGCCTTGACTTTACCATGATACCTCTGCTCTTTCTTCATGTGGATAGCAACAGCTGGGATATCTTTCATCAGGAGCCTTTCCCCGAGGATCTTACCAATCTTTGAAGCAGCAGCCACGTCGCGCGTGACGCCCATCGTTTCCCTCAGTGCTTTCTCCTGTGAGCTAGCTGCGCAAGCCACTGTGGCTGTCGGTGAGTGGATGACTTGGGCGTGAACAAACTTGTTCGTGAAGTGCATCTTCAGGACGTAAGGTTTGAGGTAGTCGAAGAGGCGTGGTGGTCTAACCGCCGGTGGAATCACCATCTTTCTCTCTCTCTCTCCCTTACTCTATAAAAGACTGCAAGGAGAAACAAAGTGTGAACAAATAAAAGAGAGAGAATCTAATAACACATTTAGAGAAATTATGTAAGAAGTAGGAACAAAACTATAGCTTTCACTAATGATGAATACACAACTGTAACACGTAGATGATGCAAGTTTTATACAATCTTCAGGTACGGCTTATATCATCAGACAAAGACTATGTGTGTTGTGACCCTCCTGTGTTTAAATAATTACACGGCTTGTTGAACCAAATACCAAACATAAAAAGAATCAATATTCTACGTTTTTGCTCTCCGTCTAACCAAGCAACCAGCATTTGACTTCCTTTCAGACATTTAATCAAACAGTTGGTGGATTATAATTTTTTTGAGTCAAACCATGATCATTAACACCAATCCAAACACTAAACGTTCATATATTCTCCTACTAATCAAATACATCTTCCAGCTAAACTAAAAAAAAAAAAACGAAACTAGAATCTAGTAAGAAATGTGTTTGAGATTCTCAAGGTTCTAGTTCTATAAAAACAATCTACCGTGAGAACTGCTAAGAAGACTTCCAACGTTGTAGAAAATCAACGTAGATTTCGCGTACCTGGAAAATAGAAAGCGACGGAGTCCGGCGGCGAAGGAGAGATTGAGAAATGATGCCGACGAGGATGATGACAAATGAAAAACCTTTGGACGAAAAGGTAATTGGCCCATTATTGGAGCTCAGTATTGGCCCATTTTGAAGCTCGATAGCCTAGTTCTTTAATTTGAGTTGAGCTCATCTATTCCAGTGATCTCAATTTTTATTTATTTATTTTTACTATTTTCCAATAAACTCTTGTCTTAATACATTTCAAATTTAATCTTCCAATTTAATAATTCGAATATGATGTCTTATGCCAATGACATGTCTCTATTCCCTACTAAGCTAAACCAACAACATACCGAATAAAACAGGCTTCATCGTGGTTCATTTGTCTGATTGTTAGTCGCAAAATCGATTTTGTTAAGCTGCCTCATTGTAGTTTTTAGTTTTCACTTTTCACTTGTCTGTTTTTTCTTACAAATATTTCGTTATAAAATTGTGCCCTCCACTCCAGTGTGCTTTTTTCTGTCTCCACAAGTACATGACAATAATATTACTTGCGTAAAATTTAACTGTGGCTGACTTTTATATGATTTTCTCATTTATTAAACTGTGTTTTTTTTTTAATTAAACAGTTACTGAGGACAGAGACGGAAGTAAGAGTTAATGGCAGTGAGAGTGAAATAGAGAAAGTCCCCCGCTTTCTAAGGGAACTTTGCCTCAGCATCAACCTTTCTTCTTTTTACCCTGCACACATTTACACGCTTTCATACATTTTTATAACCATGACGTAAGCAAATCATTCTCTTTTTCTTTAACTATAGTTACAAGATTTCTTCCGTTTAACTCAATTTCCAAATGATAAAACAGGGTTACTGAATCCCTATAATAGTATAAATCAGACTGTCTGTCAGAGTTAACTGCAGTCTTGAAACTTGAATATTCCGATATCCATATTATAAAGTAGAATAGTTTTATTATAACATTATCAGTAGTTTGGGAGTATGATTAGAAAAAATATCTTTATTTATCACGCAACATCTTGTGGTCCAATAATTTAACTTCAACTTTTACCATGTCTGATCTTGTAGTGGAGTAACTATAAGAAGAATCTTTTTCAGGGAATTACTATAGGTACATATGCAATGTGTATAAAAAATCTAGATGCGCTGCAATTTTGCATGTGTCCATGTCAATATGTAATTGGCGACAAAAGTGACAAAATTGGAGTAACTATCAATGGATTTTTGCTTAAACTCTTCCTTGAATATATATATATATATATATATATATATAGATTTAACATATAGTAAATGCATGTATGATGCAGTCCAATAAGTATGTACTCGGATCGCTTATGTAAATTATCTTCTCACCGGGGACGATTGCATAGTCGGGAAGGGGAGATACACGTGTTGGAGTAGTAGAACACGTGCGAATATTTCATCAAAATGTACTGATCAAACTCATTTGTTCGCACGTGCCCTGCTTCTCCAGCAAGTGTTACTCACCCATTACATTTCTCTCACAAACTCCTTCCATGGCCATACATATAACTACTTACAATAGTTGAAGAACTACTTACAATAGTTGAAGAGAGAGAGATTTTTGTTTGTACAGAAGAAGAGAGTACAGAATGAGGAGGCAGGACCTTATGCTTGCTCGTTTACGTGCATATATAGCAGGGGCGAAGCTACAGCCAGCACATTGGGTGCATGTGCACCCCCTATTTTTTCAATTTTTGTTTATTTTGTAAGGTAAAATGGTAGAAAATATTAGATAAGATAGAAAACTCTCTTTATTGCACCCACTAATTTATTTTATACACTTGATGCTCATAGTAAATTTTATGTCTAGATTCGCCCCTGATATATATCGTGGTTTCGAGTGTTTGATAAAACGAGGCAAGTCTGAAAATAAGATAAGTCCGAAAATTCAAAAAGTATTGAACTAAAAAAATAAATGGGAGTGGAATTAAAGTGATTGAGTCTCGAAGTGGGATTACTTTAAATGTGGATAAGAAGTAAAATGGCAATCATGTCACCAAGTCTTTCATTACTTTAAATGATTCTTTGCTTTCTCAATGTTATTTCAGAGAGTTGTATATACAACACGCATGTCTGCGTAGATTCGTAAAACGAGACTCGCAGTTAATAACTACTCCCTCTGGATTTAAATATTAGATGTTTAAAGTTTTACACACATATTAAGAAACAATAAATACAATATTTTAGTTGTTACTTTTTGATTATATCAATAAAGTTTCACCACTCATAATTTTACTTGTTAATTTATGTTTAAATTTTAAAAATAAATGCATTAATTATATCTCAAAACATCGTACATTTGTATACAAGATAAAAATATAGAACATCTTACATTCATATCCGGAGGGAGTATATAATAGTATATTTATTTCCAACATTTGGTCAACATTGGAGGATGAAATAGAAATGAATACAAACTGATTAGCATAGTGAAAGAGACCAACTAAATACAAATTGATTGGCATAACAGAATGATCTTTTAACAAAGAAAGATGATATCAGATAGATCGATTTACAATTGGACAACATTGGTTAAGCATAATTTATAGATTATGAAATATAAATATATTTTTTTTGGTAAAAGATAGATTATGAAATATTTTACTACGCAATGCATGTATAGTTTATTACGCAACGCATGTAATAGAGACACACGGTAAAGATAGGTGACGAGTTTGGGTCAGTTTATGTCTACTTCCTGCCGCCGAATCCAAGTTCAAGTCTCACTATTTTATCCCAGTTTTTATTTCACCCTGACGTCACCAAAGATATAGTTATCAACCAAATTATTATTAATACTAGTACTAAACTAGGACTAGGAGCTCAAAACCTTACCTGTTCGAACTTTCAGTGCATACCTACTAGCATTAACTAAGTTTTGGTTATAAATTATAATTACCATAAAATGCCGATTAAGTTAAGTGCTGGTTTATATCAACACAATATGGTTCAATCAAACTCTTGTCTGGAAACACAGCCATAAGGACATCTCCAACTATGACACAAATTTTGATGTTTTTGTGTTAAACAATAATTTTCATCTTCAAAACATTACACCAAAAAAATATCTATATTATTAAAAGAGAAGTACCCATTAAAAAATACCCCTAAGTTTTCTAACTTATTTACACTTTCATGCCACTGAAAATTAAATTAAACTACTTATTTTAATATTTGTCTTTTCCAGTTAAATTAATGAGTTTTCCTTAATCAAATTTAAATTTAATATCATTAAATGAACCTACCTATTTTAATGCTTGTTTTTTCCAGTTAAATTAAAGAGTTTTTCTTAATGAAATTTAAACTTAATGTTTAAATGAACCTAAAAATACATCATATTTAACATAGCTTATTACGGATGAGTACGGCCCAATAATGAACTTGAATTTTATTTTTACGAAAACGTGAATCACTTGACTTATGTAATATTTTAAATATATTAACTACAATATAACAAATGCATATAAGCTACCTATGCTTTAGTTCGAAATGATCATGCTCAAGTTTTATATAGTCAACTTACATCATGCATCGATCGATGTACAATAGTCAAACCACCTATAGTTTTCGTTTTCTTTATAGGATGTATCAACCAACCATTCATCCCACTGATTTTCTAACCTTTATAAAAAAACAAATCAATAAATAAAAACTCAAAATCCAATATATTTTATTAATCAAAACATAATATCTTCAAAGTCGTATCTTTAATGTACCTGTTAAATATAAAAATTGTAACCATAATTACACTAATTATAATAATATATTTGATTCCAACCAATTGATCTATTACTTCGGTAATTGATTTGCTTGCAGAAGAGGAAACAATAAATTTAAAATTTATAAGAATATAAAGATATAAAGATTCCAACCAATTGCCTATATTTGCGTATGATTTTCACATAATAAGCTTCAAATTGAACATTGAAAAAGATAGAGAGATTTTTTTTAATCTTTTACCGACACAGAACTTAAACAAAACGAAGTGTTAAAGGTAATTGTTTTTTGTTACACTTCCCGGAAAAAAAAACGGTTACAACATGGGCTTTCATGGCATTTTAACATATTAATGTTATGGACATTTAATAATTATCTTGACCAAAAACAAAGACTATAAATAATTTATTATTAACAAAAGTATGAAATTATTTACAATTTGATGACTAATTCATCGCCCTTTTTTATATGTTAAATTTTTCATAGAAGTTTAAAAATCATTTTATTTTCTTTAAACATGTATACCTAATTTATAATCTTTTATGCCATACTAAGTCATGATATAATATTTATTCATATTTTACATTAATAACCATTGTTTTTATATATCATATACAATTCTCTAATTACGTCTATTTGTTCAATTTTGTATATGATATCGAATATTCATCATAAATAGATGGTTTAAGATGCCAAAAAAATTATTTACTTGGTGAATATAAAACATCAAATATTACAAATACATCATTTAGTTAAATAAATAATCATTAACTGAAAATTCATATCCGCGCTGGGTGCGGATCAGGGTCTAGTGTATATTCATTTAAAAAAACTTTTAGTTTTGCTAATTTAATACATTGATTATTTGCAATTGACTAATTATATTTATCATATTTAGTTTTGATATATATATATATATTAAAATTTGATAATTTTATCTTTCTGTTTATTTGTATATGCTATTTTTCTTTTAGTTTTTAATTATTTATTTTATTTAAAAGATTAGTCAATATTAAAAAAATTAAATATTAAAAATGAAAAGATATTTTATTTTGTTACAGTTTAAAGTAATTGATAATATTCATTTAATTATATTATTAATTAAAATATATACAATAATATTTAAATGTTTTAGTAATGTGAAATCGTATGATATATTTATTTAACTATGAGTTAAAAACTAATTAATAAAAATAACTATCTATAATTAAATATAAATAATAAAATACATAATTTTAATTTTGGTGTGATGAATAGTTGGTGTAAAATATTACATCACATTTGAGGTTTGGTGTTTTATTGGAGATGGCATAAAAAAAATAGAGTACGATTAAGGGGAAGCCGGTAAAAGAAAAAAAAAAGGGAAGCCAGTAAAAATTGTTATGATTTATATTAGCGTTAACAAATTTTTTCTAAGAAAATAAAATATTTATAAGCAAACTTTTCATATGCAACTTTACACTGGTTATTATATATGTGCACCCATTCAAAAATAGTTCAGATTTCGCCTCTGGCCCCGATTAAGTGTAACTTATCTTCACTAATGTGTAAGCTACATTTACTAATGACTATGAGCTAATGAATAATACAAGTCTACATCCAGCTAATAAAAAGTTGTACACATGTTTTGTAGATTTGCACCGAATATAACGATTTAGGTGATGATTGTTGGATTTTAGTTTTTGGTTTTTATATTTTGATTTTTAGATTTTAGTTTTTGGTTTTTGATTTTGCTGTAGATTTTAGTTTTTCAAAAAACTTGAATGGTAATTTTAGATTCTGGTTTTTGGTTTTAAATTTGTTTTAATTTTTTGTATATTTTGGAATCTAAAGTTTGATTTTTAAGTTATTATTATTTTTAAAAGCTTCACTTATAAGTCAATTTTTTTAAACAACTTAAAGTTACTAAAATAAATATCATTTCTAATAAATAATACCAATAGAACTCTTAACAAATATGTAAAATTTCCATAAATTAATTTTAAATAAATAATTTTATTTTATTGTCAAATTTTTAAAAATGTTTTTATATAATATTTTCATATTAAATATGTTAAACAATTATTTTTACTTAACCTGATTGTATATATTTTAAAGAACTCATTATTAAAAGAATTGATTGGATGGTAATTTTAAATTCTAGTTCTTAACAAATAAAAATATTAATAATAAAATCATTATTCTGAAAATAGTTAAAAAAGTATTATATTGGTTCCGTCTTATTGTTATAGGCATGAAAGAGTAAAATGATGAAAACTAATTTCCCTAACTAATACCAAAATTTATCAACATCAATATATACATATTATTTTAATATTTAAATTTTAATTAGTAAAATTTATTTTATCGATAAACTTAAATCTTTATGAGTTATTTTGGAGTGAACTATAGTAAATCAAAAAAAATTACAAAAGATCAATTTATTATTAGGTAAATTTTCATTCACATATTGTGCTAGCTTTCGTAAATTTAATCTTAGTTTTGGATTGGCATTGGTATGACATTGATGCTTACATATATTTATTTATTTTAAATTAACCAAATCCCAAATCTATTTTTCTAAGACATTCTGTGAATAGTAGACACTGTCATAATAAATAATGATAACAATACTAGAAAAATATAAGGTTCATTATTATTAAATAATAATTTGTAATAAAAATGAAAATAGTCAACGTGGATCAAAAGTTATTAAGAAAACTTATATTTTGGTTTTTATTTAGAAAATGTAGTTATTTTAAAAACTAGTAACACATTCGATTAAAAAAAAACAATACTATAAGTTTCTCCAATAACGTAATAATTAGTAGGGATACTTAGTCAAAATTTACGTTTGGCTGACTTTCTCTAAAAAAACATAATTGATTTTTTTCGAATTTGATTTGAAATTGGAAAGAAATGAAAGAAAAGTTTATAAAAAAAAGGAAGAAAAAGGATGGTGAAGAGAAGTGAGAGATGATGGTGTGGTGATGGAGACAGTAACACAGAGAGGAATGGGTTGCGTGTTCCTCGCGAGTTTCTTTCCCTCTTCTTTTTTCTTACCCTCGGAACTAATTGAAAAAATTCACCGCTATAGTCCATAGATAGCGAGACAGAAACTTTGTGGCTTGAAGAGTTGTTCCAATGCAATCCTTTTAATAATTTTATTGTTCTCCTCTTTGCCCATTAGTAACAAAATTAAAACAAACCATTAGTAACCCACAAATTTTTTTTTTCCTCCCACAATTTCCATTAGCCAAGATGGGTAATATCCCCATATATCGACCATTGTTGACAAACTGAGAGTTTGACCTATTTTTTATTTATCTTACTTTGAAAACATGTAATCATGTTAAAAGTGAAGTACAACTATCTTCATCTGCGGTTGAAAAGGAACCTGTGCAAATTCTTATTAGGTCAAGTTAGATTAAAACTCAGTTAGAGAAAATCATATATGGGTCAATTCAATCATTGTCACACGTTTTAAAGCATGAGCATCGAATCTTTAGACGGATAGATTCTTCATTATATGCAGAAATTGAGATATTTGTATAACTAAAAGATTTCACTTTTTTAATAAAAAGAGAAAGAAGAAAAGGTGGAGGATTCTGCAGTTCACTGTCACTTACTTCTGACGAAATTGAAGTGAATCGTTCCCCCATGTTTTATGGGTTTGGATTTCCCCTCTGACGTCATTGCCTCTCTCTCTCATTTCATAATTAAAATTTTGTTTACATATATCTAGGGTACAATCCCTTGCATTTTGCCACCTGAATATGTATAGCAAATTTATTACTACTTTTGTTTCAAAATGTAAGGTGTTCGATAGAGTTTTAGATGTCTCAAAATATAAGATAATTTAAATTTTCTTTATAATTTTAATTTTAGAAACCGTGTAGCTAATTATATTTTATAGTATATTTTATAATTATGTGGTCATTCTAATTTACAGTTTTGATGATATTTTAAATATGAAAATAACTTTCTGAATATTTGTGTTCAACCTAAAACATTGTACAATTTAGAACATAGTGAGTACTACTTTCATTCATTTCACTTAATCATGTTAGACAATATTCAATAATTGAATAAACCATGTCTATTTTCCGACGGGTTAATGTTCACTTTGTCAAAGATCACGCATCCAATATGTAAACTGCCGCGTTTCATAGCTAAAGTATCATCTTTGCATTTTGATAGAAATCAACTACTCGGGGTAACTAATCTCTGCTTGTATAGTTCATTTAACTTGGCCAATCTCTATACTCCAATTGTACAATCTTTCTGCTTGTAGTAGTACCCTTAACATCAACAAAACAAATTTTGGAACGAAAGATTTGCGAAACTCCACTCGGTTTACCGAAATAACTGTCTGGAAAAAAACAAGACTCCATAGAAGCTCAATAAGCAGTAACAAAACAAAATGTATCCCTTCAACCAAACTAGATAATATCTAACCAGAAGAGAGATAATCGTAGTAGAATCAAAAACCAACTAAGAGGAAGAGATGATCAGAAAAAAAATCTTGGTTTATTTAGTCTTCTTCCTCAGCTTCGTTCTCAGCAATGTTGAAGTACCTCAACTCATAGAGGTTACGGTCCTTGTTGGCTGCGATCACTCTGAGCCAATCTCTGACATTGTGCTTCTTCAGGTACTTCTTTGTCAAGTACTTTAGGTATCTACACACACAGATAACAAAACCACGTTAACTTAGAGAGATTGACTAAATCAATCTCTGTAAGATAACTTAAAGAGATTCTACAGCTAAGACTGGTGTAGATTTTAATCAAACCTCTTGGAGAATTGGCCATCAGAGGTGACGGTGATCTTGTTCTTGTCACGAGTGATTGAGACGGAATCACCGAGAGCACCGGCTTTACCACCAACCTTAATCCTCTCCTGAAGAAACTTCTCTAAGGAAGCAATCTCCATGATCTTGTCATCAACAGCTTAGAACAATCAATGGCGAAGGAAACTCCCTTCTTCTTCCCCTTTGGAGCTGCGGCACTTCCACGACTCATTTTCACACCTCTCTTCCCTCTACATTCAAAAACATATTGGCCATTCATATAATGCTAAAAAAAAACGATAAACTAAATTCGTTCCTTCTCTTCTCCGTCGGAACACTTCTACAACATACATCAATACTCGGAAAGGTTGTTTTAAGTTGAAAGAGTGACGATGAAAGCGTACCTGTAGGAAAAAAATGCTGGAAGATGGAACTGCGGCGTCTTCCTGATCTTGAAAGAGAGAAGAAGAAGATGTTGTGTCTAGGGGTTAAGGCTCTATTGTAATTCAGGCCCACATAACTTTTAGATTAGTTTCAGAAATGTAAGTCTCAGTAACCATTTTCTTATAATGGGCCGAAAAAGTTTAGAAACTGATGATAGATGTTAGGAGCCGCGCGAACGCAGGCTCCCTCTGCCACAAATAATGACACAGGCTCTCCCACTTGGGGAGACCTTAGGCTAAGCACCCCTCCTCAAAGTGCAATGGAGGTCACTAGCCTAGGCCACTCATCTTCTTGATCATGAGTTGACCCTGTCCAGGTAAGTGGTTTGCTTGTTCACTCCACTTTCCTTCTTATACTCTTCTTCCCGAGACCTTATTTCTAAGTGCAAGCGATGTGGGACAACTGAAACCACTGGCACAAGCCTGAAATGGGTTGGGTATTGAACGCATGGGCCGGACATACAGGCCCATTAAATGAAAAATTGGGTAATGTGTTGAAAGAAAGATAAATGTATGTTACGAAGAGATTTTTAACGGAATATAAAAACCCGTCTCTTAACTTTTAATTAAAAAAGCTAATAACCGGTTATTAAATAAGAGTTTTAAGAGCTGATTTTTATCTTTTGTAGTTAAAAGTTAAGAAACGGGTTTTTATATTCCGCTAAGAAATTCACCCTACGAATTCTCCAATAATCATGTTCTAACAATCTTCTGCTATGAAACTTTCGAAAATATACTATAGCCAGAAAAAGTTCGAACATTTCAAATCATCTATAAAATGAATGTTATCATACAGCCAGTGCCAATCTTAGACGAGGTTGTCAGCTTGTGTCTAACTCTAATCTGAGGTTGGAATATGAAGAAAATAATATAATCAGCTCATAAGCCGAATGAAGGTTGAATTTTATTCATATAATTTTCTGCAAGTACCTCTTACATTTTTGCATCCCGTATTTTGCAAACAATCTGCAAGTTTGTGGGGATTATATAACCCAAGCAGTTAATTAATTTCAAAGTACTAAAAGAAAGATTTAAGGACATGAAAAAATGTCACTAGCAACAATATGCCCACAGTAACAGAATAGGCATCAGCCAATGCATGATATAACAAAGAGTTTTTTTTTAGTCTTTAGTCAAGTTGTCGGGCTTGAGAAATTTGGGGTAGCGATCGGTGGCTCCAGTTTTGTGATCGTAGTACTCAACTGCAGCTGCTCCAGCCAGAGCGGCTAATGTCAGAGCCTGAGCGTGTAGCCTGAGAATACAACCCAATACACAAAACGTGTGAGAGATGTAATGGTGAAGAATAATTAACCATCAACATTATCATCTTAAATTCAGTAAAAAAAAAGACTTGCATCATGGTGAATTTGTGATGCATCCTAAATGTTGCTTCAGTAATATGTTACCAAGTACAAAACACGCGTATTGGAAAGCATAGTGTATATGATGATACATATCAGAGACTCAATTTGTTATTGTTAGAATGAGTAATCTACATCCAACCAGGTGAAGAAATGAAGAAACAACAAGGAGAACGAAAGGATAATTATTAATCTGGAGAATCTCAAGCGCAAACACACAGAGAAAGATATAGAAGGAGTAACAATACTTGAAGCAGTTCAAGCTTCCTCAAGATTAGTGTATTTAAGAAAATAATACAGAAGAACATAACCAATTTAATTAATTAGATGCATGTTTGTTTCTTAACCATTAAAAAAGGGAGATAAGAACAAAGATAAAGAAGATACCTGGCGTGGATGATTCGGACACTGGTTTTCATACCAGGTTTAGACCAGTTGTAAGCGATTGAACCAGAGATCCCACTCAGCCATAAACAACCTGCCAAGAGCCGAGAGCTAATATCAAACCATAGTATATATACCAAAAGAACACATACACGCAAACGCGGGGACACCGAGGATGTGAAGCGAATAGGAACTTTCAATTACTTTAGCACAAAAATTGAGATCTAAACATTGGGATGAACACGACATATATAACCAACAGATCTATAAAACAGTCGATTTTGATTATTACCTACGGTACGAAGCTTGTGTTCTACGATCCATTCCCTTATCTCTGCCATTTTTGTCTTTGATTCCGCCATTGCTCTTTAAGAAATGAAATTCGGAAGAAAAGGGTAGGAAACAAAAAAAAGCAAAGAAAAGAGATTGAAGAGTAGACAAAGCGCGTTTGGCCGTGGCTTTAAAGCGACCAAAGGCGGAAAATTCTAAGGAAGAGAAAACCAATTTGCTAACTTGAGCTTCATTCCCGCTGTTACACATGTCATTTAATTAGTTAGGGGTATGAACGGTGACTAAGGAATGATGAGGAATAATATATATTTCATAAAGTTCCTATAAAAAATCACCATTCACAAAGAATAATAATTCTCTCTCATTCTTTCTCACTAGTTTCATAGTCTCCGCGCAAGCGCGGGGCCAGAGACAATGATAATGCTTGGATGAGATTTTGATGTTTGTTTTGTGAATATTTTTTTGTTCGGGTTTTAACCGAAAATGGTCAGGATTGAAATTTGTAAATCTCCCAGCATGATTGAATTGATATAAAAATGATTAGGAATTCATATGCTTTTGATATTTCCATATATTATTTTAGGTGATGTTATCGAGTATTTGTGTTATTAGTGCTTTCATGTTCAAAGTTGTTGTTATTATCTATTTAGTAGGTTGTTAGTATATTATTGTTAAATAGTTGAATGACATTAAAAATAAAATGGTTTTTAATATGTTTACAAATTATGCAAAGAAACATAGTTTAATGGATAGAAAAGAGAATGAGGTATCATGCTTGTTTAGGGCTTGTGGGGGTTAATATTTATTAGTGAATAAAGAATTTTATTTATTAGAGAATAATTTTTTTTATTTACAGATAAGAATGTTTAACAAATTGAATTGTGTCTGTATTTCCATATTTTATTTTTGTACGATTTAATCGGGTCTTTACGTTATTAGCGATTTCATGACGTAGGTAGCAAAACTTAAGTAGTTGTTAATATAAAACTCTAATATTGGAACGTAAAACAGTTTTTTTTTTCAAAAGAAATTTAATTAGTTTTTTTTTAAATGTGTCATGACATGTTTTTGAAAATATATAATTGTAGTATAGTTTCGTTTAGATAGATTAATAATGATATAATTTAATATAATTATATAGTTGTATGCCTATTTCATTCGTAGTTTTTTTATACTCACTCTGTTTCATATTAAGTGTCATTTTAGACTTGTGCACACAGATTAAAGAAACAATTAATTTTGCATGTTTTCTATATAAAAACACAATTACCTATACACCTAACCATATTTCAACCAATAGAAAAACGAAAAAAAGAATAAAATTAATAAATTTTGCATTGAAAACCGAAAACGACACTTATTTTGTAACAAATTTTTTTCTCTAAAACGACACTTAATATGAAATGAAGAGAGTATTTGGTAAAAATATTATGGATAGTTTAAAAATGGGAATGGTGGACTAAAAAGGTTAAAGTGGTATAGGTCTATTTTCGAACACAATGAAAACATAATAGCTGGGTTTTGAAATGCTTGGGCTTGAAAATCGGTGGGTCTTGAGTCACAATTTAGGTCTGAAACTGGAAAAACAGTTTAATCTCCTTTTTTTTTCCTCATCATCGACAGCTTCACAAGTTCTTGCAATTCCTGGCCTGATTGCATTTTCAGTGTGTGAGTTTGTAAAATTATAGTTATTCTAAAGCGTCATGGAAAAGAGATATGCTCACCTCAGCTAAGGCTGTCTCTGCCGCATTCCTTGCTCAGTGCTCATTTGTTGCTTTGTTGTTTTCGGAGCCTAAAATAAGAAGGTTTGAATTTGTTAATTGAGTTTGACAATTAAATAAATTGATTAACAAGCTTGATGTGTTTCCCTTGTTACCATAAATTTATCTTAAATTTTCAATAGATAAATTTTGAATAAAACATAACTTGTAAAAAATACTAAAGAGAAGACAAAAAAAAGATAAAGTTCTTTTGGCCAATTAGATTCATTAAACCACAAAATAAACAATAACTATTAAATATACTAAACACATAAACTACATTAAAATTCTAACTAAATTTATATAATAATTAATTAAAAGAAATATTAAACTTTTTGACCAATTGAAAACAGATAAAAGGATAATCTTATGCATTGTTGGATTAATCTAAATCTAAGGGTGGAGATTTATTCTTCTCTCTCTTTCTCTCTGCAGATACATATTTCTCGTTCTTTTTTTTTTTTTTTTGGTATGAATCTTCTCTTCCTCTTCTTTCTTACCATTTGTTTTTCATATTTGATCAACAGAAAACATAAGAAGATGATAATGGAGTTGAAGAATACGAAGATTCGCTGGTGACGAAGCTCTGGAGGCTCCCCGAAGACGAATCCACGGCGGAGCTCAAGGTCGACTTCACACCATCATCTCACATGTGCTCAAGCTCAACTTCACACCATCTTCGCAAACTCACCGTCACGCCATCGGTTCGAGTTCGCCGTCAATCTAGCCTAACAGAGAGGAGGAAGATTCTTCCCAAATCTCCATTATTCTTTTTCATTTTTTGGTCTTTTAATCTGCCGACGCATGGATCTGATATGTTTGTGATGGTGAGATTTAATGTTCTTTTGTGGGTTTGATACCTAGAAGATCTGAAAGCTGAACAGAAGATATGCGTTTAAAAAGCCTACGATAAAAAAACAAACTACGCAACTGATATCACTGAATATGCCTTCAAATTCAAATATTCAAGTTTTAAAAAGATCTTACCATTGCTACTTATATATTTTCATCATTTTATTCTCAGGGCATAATGAAGCAACTGTTTTTGTGCTTCGAACAACATCGGATCTCCTTTTTTCTAGTTCAACTCACTCACGCTGAAATGCACGATAAGTCAAAATTGAACAGTCTGCTGATGTTACCGACTTTCGTTGCTCTATATTCTCCCTGAAGCTGCAACCAGTAGAGGAATCGTTGAGAGTTTTAGAGATGAAGGGTTGCTTTGTTTAAGATGAAGTATATATAAGGAGGATTTAAGGAGGTGTTACGAATCGAGACCATTAATAATGAATTGATTTGAGATGGGGAAATGAAGAAATTGACGAAGAGAAGCTGTTTCTTACTTTCCTGGAAACTCAAGAGTCAAAACTCATTTATCATAACATAATATCAAACCTTTTTTTATTTTTTGAAGAAGCCCATTTATCATTATCATATGAAATAATATCGAAAAAATGAAAAAAATAATTTACTTTGAGTGAGACCCATATAATTTGGCAGCTGCGTGGTTTGAACCCACAAACTTGCGGACTTAATTAGAAGCTTTAGACCACTTGGTTAAAGTGTATTTTGTTTTTCATAGCCATCTTACCAAAACTATGGGTTTTTAAAAAATAAACGTGGAGCCCACAAACCTGTTGATGTGGCGCGCTGGAGAGCCTTGAAACTGCCTCATTATAATGTTCATTTTTTTTTTTTGTAGAAAATTAAAGAACAACTATTTTTTTCATTCGTGCTGTTCTATTCTTGTATATTCTTTTTGTATATTCTTTTTCTATTTGTTCACCGGTCGGACCTTTACTTGTAAGTTGTGACTAAGTTTTATGCGTCTGTTAATAGGCTATTTGTTTCAAACCCGTATGGATCCTATTAGACATTTTCAGAGCTCGAGTGGAAGAGTTCTCCCATTGTGATCTATGCTATTAATTGAGTTGCTTAGCACTGGCCCGAGCCAATATACGTAGCTACTGATCAACAAAACCACTCTTTTTGTTGCCTTGTTCTTATAATTAGCTACTGATCAACAAAATCGATTCCATAGCGATTGAAAACAAGACAGTTCAAGTCTAACGAAGACGGTGGTAAAGAAAATAAACATCACAGTTTCAAGAGCCTCGGATCATCATATCATTAAAAGAAAAAACACAGTACAACAAGTAATTCTTCTTTTCCTGGATTTGGAGCCATCCTTCTCTTCTCTACCCAAATGTTGAGATGAGGAAGTTCTTGTATATGCTCATAAACTTGGCCACAAATGCTGCCAGTGTTAAACACCCATAATAAGCTGATTTTCTTTTTACGTAACCCATTTGGAATGAACAGTTTACATACCTTCTATGTGAAATATGGCTTTCTGACCTAACCTCATCCGATGTTCCTGTAACAAGGAGCCAATTACATCATCGTCGAAGAGAGCTCAGTCTCGAATGAGAACACAGATGCTGAGACAATGAGTGGTGTATACAAATAATCTTACATAATATGCGGCCCAGTGGCAGACTTCAAGCTTCAGCTCCGAGTCCAGTTTCCTCAGCAATTCGTAAAGAAGCCTCTGTAGAAGTATAAATTATGTGTAAAAAGGAAAGATAAAAGGACACGAATATTAGAATTGGGTTTTTGTTTGAAACCTTCAGTAAGACTTCTGGTGGAATGCAATTAACCAGCAGCTCGTATACTTTCCCGCGCACCTGAAACAAACTGAAGAAGCACACGAGAGAATGGTTAGATCAAGAAATGTTTAAATCTATAATTTGCAAAAGCTAAATGATTTATTAAACTGCGAACCTTTTAGGACTCTGTTCCCTCAGCATGTCAGTTGATATTTCAGCAACATACTCTTCCCAATCCATGGGAGATATCGCTTGGTTATCTGTGAACGGATAGCTACAACGAGAGGAATCATGTTAAGTACTTTTCAAAACAACAAAAGAATGAATCAGATTCATTGATTGTCTGCATAGATACAGTTAATGATGCTTACTTTTGGACACGACAAGTCTCAAGTGACAGAATAGCTCTTCTAAGACTGCGATTTGATTTCTCGGCAATACGAGCAGCAAAACCATGGGGTAGTTGCAGGCTTTCTTTCTTTGCAACGAACTCCAACACTTTCACTATCTGCAAACAGAGAACCACATTTCTTCTAAACAATAATCTTGCATACATTTTTTTGCAAGAAAATTTACACAGGCTAAATTAAGCAAAACACTGAATCTTACATCATCTTCATAACAGCAACTACAGATTCTTTATATCAATGTTTTTTTAGAAATCACAGGAACAAACTTGCACATCACAGACATGCTACAGGATAGGCAGTCAGAAAGTTTTCGCATAAGTTTTAACTTCTTGTGTTCTAGCCCGTCTAGTGAGAAGTACACAGTAGGAAGGTATATGTCAGAATTGATTTCTAAAAGTTGATCTATAGGAAAAAAAAAAACTAAATGTAATTTGAGATCTCCCATAGGATGGGCATTTAAAAGAAAATTTAGTTGGCTGATTGTTTAAGAGAATAGTCTAAACAGAGAGAGGAGCAGCTTATGTACCTCTTCCTGCGAAGGTGCATTAATCCGCACATTGAGACAACGAGACTTGATGGCTTCTGTAACCTTTGAAGAACTGTTACAGCATAAGATGAGACGGCAAGATGAGCTATATTTCTCCATTGTTCTCCGCAGAGAATGTTGTGCTTCTCGTGAGAGCTTGTCAACTTCATTTAGTACCAACACTGCCAAAACACAACAAAACAAAAATCACAAAATCATGTGTTTGCGCACAACCTAATACTTTTTTGTATATCAGCCATCATCCAACAACATTATGTGGAAAAGTTAAACTAATTGGGCAGGGCATGGGACAATACTTAGACAAGAAAATATGTAAGAAACAAGGGATAAGTTGATAACCGAGAACAACCATCTAAATGTGTAACGAAGACACTCAGTTGAACATGAAGCTTTAAACTCGATATATGAGGCAACCATCTACTCCACTAGTGATAATTTTAGTGAAATAGTCAAGCGGAAAACACTAATTTTTACCCTTGTAGCCCTTCTTTCCTTTGGTGTCAATTGGTCTGTTCTTGGCCATTTCTTTAATGATCTCTTGAACGATGTATCTGTCCTGAAAGCCTGCATCACTTGGAGTAAGTTCCACATGATTGGTGCTTGATAGTGTAGTGAGCTCCAGATCAATAGTTCTACTCCCAGCCTGCATTTTTGTAAACACGTTAACATAACATAAAGACGGAAACTTAAAAAAAATTATGAAAACAGATTATTAGACCAGCTAGGAAGAACACCAAGACTTTCACTGGGTTTGGCTCTAAGTAGGTTTCATATACTCAAAATTAGAGACAACAAAACCGACAATTCTCACAACGTTGTCATGTTTGTTTTAATAGAATAATCTTATATAGAAGGACCACCAAAAGAAGAAAATGATAGTAAACACACAATTCACATCTATTAGTTCACATTTCACAAGCACAAGAATACATTGAAACAAGATTGACTGATCAATCCAACAAAAGCAAAAGACATTAAGCAGAGAGAAATTTAGAAATAAAAAGCAAGGTAAACAGAAAAGAGAAAACCATGTACAACTCACATCAACTTTCCATGCCCTATTCTCCACTTTCACCTGCAGAATGAAAATGAAAAGTAGCAATCAGAAGATGAACATCAATGTAAAGAAAAAGATCAATAGTTAGTACATTAACCACATCCCAACAAGCAAAAACAGACAGATTACTTTTCCTCAACAACAATAGGTTTTAAAGTCTTCATCTTTTGTTATTACCAAACTATAAACCCAGAAATAAAAACAAAGGAACAGAAGGATACCTTCTCAGCACTGGCACCATATATCTGCTTGAGAAGCGCCATGATTAGGGTTTTCTTACCCGAACCTGACGGCCCATAGAAGAGCAAATGCGGACAATCTTGCTCCGTAACCTACGCAGAGAATCAAAATTCAGCTCCCAAAACGTTCAAAAAGCAAAATTTTGACCTAGCGCTCGAACAAAAGGAGTACCAATTTCTTGAGATTTTGAGCGATATCCTCATGAACGATAACCTTATCGAGCGATTTCGGCCTATACTTGTCGACCCACAACATCTTGCTCACCACCGGAGGGGTTTAGGGAAGGCAAAGGGAAGTGGCGGGAAAGAAGTGAATCGTCTTCCCCCTTCTTCCACTCTCAGCTGCTTCTTTGTGAAAACGTCTTTCGCTT
The DNA here is from genome assembly GCF_000695525.1 of Brassica oleracea var. oleracea. Classification (NCBI taxonomy): domain Eukaryota; kingdom Viridiplantae; phylum Streptophyta; class Magnoliopsida; order Brassicales; family Brassicaceae; genus Brassica; species Brassica oleracea. Next base: position 36,214,196 of record NC_027754.1, on the reverse strand, counting down.
TGCGTCGATACCTGAGTAAATTCGAACGAACCCTCCTTTTCATTTAGAGTGTTTGAGTAGTTCCACATACAGATCGCTCTCGACGAAACTGTGGAGCTTTTCAAACGGGTTTACTACAAAATACATCGCTGGTTTTGTAGATGCTTAATTTATCGAGATCATTTGATTTTTTTTCTTTGTAATCTGATACAAACCAAATCAAAATCCTCCCAAAGAACTCAGTAAAAATTAAAACCGATAAGGGAAAAGCTTAGAACAGCTCGAATTTTATATATTCAGCGCACAATGTTTAGTTTTATATATTAGCTCAAAGATGAAATTTAAACAAACAAGAGAACTCTTAAAATGCGAGTGCAGCAGCAGGCAGTCTTTATATAAGTTCTTGCATCAACCACGGCCACGACCTGCTCCTGTTTTCACAGCATATTATAGTTTAGCTCAAATCCATTTTCAGCAGACAAAACTATGTAGAAGATCATCAAAGATTTTGGTGTAATCTAGTAAGATCATCTTTACCTCTGTTGCCACTCATCTTCGCCATTGGAGCTCCTCGACCACGGCCTCTGGCCCCTCCATCATCCACACCACGTCCTCTCCCACGTCCAACCCCTGGTGGTTTTCTATCTGCATATATGTAACCATTGTTGATATATAGTTAATTACCAAGAAGAGCTTGCCTCTGTTTGAAAAGGCACCATGTAGACATGATAAAACTATACCTGTGCGGGTCTTCTCCTCCTGTACTTTATCAATCACCTGAAAAGAGAAAAACGCAAAATAAGTAAAAACAATCTAGGCACAACTGAAACAGGTTATGACTGTCACATCTACATTACTAGAACTTTGTTTACTCAAAATATAATTGAACATAGAGGGGTCGAAACAAAAGAGACTATTCAAATATATAGAGTTATTCGCTTCAGAAACACAACACAAGTGCGTCAGTAATCTGGTCAGGCAACAACCATTCTCTGTGATATCGTCCAAGACGCGCTTCAACAAGAGGCATGTACCTCTTGGAGCACATATCTGATTTGGCTAAGCATCATCACTCCAGAGAAGAAAAGAAAAAGAAGGAATAAAACTAGATAAATGACGAGGCATGACACAAGACTACAAGAGTATATTACCTCATCTGGAACTCGAAGGTACTTGATAGTGTTACCGCGGATATAACACTCCGGCATCCTCCAAAACCTGTCTCCGTCCTAAAGCGTAAATCAAGCGGCAGACCAACATAATTTTAGTGCCAACCACACAAAAATTACACGAGGAAATACAAAACAATATGGAAGTTTTCTATCAATATACGAAAGTAGAAGATGATATAACCTTTGATGTGCAGATGACTTCACGCAGATGAATGTTCATCCACGTATCACAATTCACTAAATGCCCATTGTACGTCTCTCCATTCTTGAGCTCCACAAGCTACCACAAGGATTCAAACATCAAAAAGATGTAAACTTTAAAAGAAAAAGAAATCTCCTATGCACACAACTTTCATATAGACTCTCCCCCACTTAGCTTCTGCTCCATATACTACAAAAACTATAATCAACGGTTCAAATTTCGCAATACCATGGGATGCCCTTGAGCAGTCTTGAGCAGCGAAAGAGGAAGCTACAAAAAAAAATCAAAACCAAAAGAGTCAATTTTTTTTTGAAGTTATACAAACAAACAACTTAAAGATATTGTATAAGCTCATCAAGCAACTTTACCATCTTCTCGAATCAAAAGATTTAGAGATCCGTGAAGAACCTGATCACATAAAAGAATACAACATTAAACCACACTCGGAAGAACCAATAGAGGAAACAGAACAAAAGCCTTAAAAATCGGAAGCAAAGAGAGAAACCTTGCTACCAGAAGATTGGCTTCCTCTTCAACAAAAGAAAGAGATCGAAGACGACGGACGGAGGCGGCGAAATATTTTCGAAATCGGGTTACCTTTTTCTACCTCTCTTGTTGAACTGAGTAGTTGAAGGATTTCTAATTAGGTCAAATACATAGGAAGTGTTTTGGATTCGTAATATGTTATTTTATTATATAATTATAATTTATGTAGCGATGTCACCAACAAATCCGATGTCGTCCAGCGGTTAGGATATCTGGCTTTCACCCAGGAGACCCGGGTTCGATTCCCGGCATCGGAGCTTTTTTTTAAAAATTTTATATGCTAAATATATAAACAATCTTGGGCCTTACTGGGGCCAACAGCGAGTTCATTTTTTTTTCTTTCATGGCCCGTTTTAAAACTTTTAGGGTTTATTCGAAGTATAAACGCTGTGGCTTCTCAGTCGTGTGGCTTCTCCTCCTTTGCCGCACTTGCTTTGCTTCTCCTCAGGTAATAATAATACTTAACGAACTCTTTTTTGATTCTCCGCTGGATAGCTTCTAGATTCTTTGTCCTCGTACTAATTTGTATTATCTAGCTAGCTGTTACCTTGACTATAACCTTGAACGTTGTCGTTTAATATCTGGTTAATTTTATTGTTCTGAATGGCGTGTACTTGATGCAGTTAACTGTCGCTGTTAGAGAGTTCTATTCTAACGTAGTTGTTATGTGTTCTGTTTTTGATATAGTGTTTGAATTTTAGATATCGTCTACTTGAATTCAAGATGCAGAACGAAGAGGGTCAGGTCACGGAACTCTACATTCCTAGGAAATGGTAATACAATAATGTTTCCTCTTCTTTAAATTAATTTGTTACGTAATCTCTCATAGGCATCTTTATTGACAGTTTTTTTTTTTCTTTTTATATCTGAAACCACAGCTCTGCTACTAACCGGATGATCACATCAAAGGATCATGCCTCTGTGCAACTCAACATTGGTCATTTAGATGCTGATGGCATCTACACCGGTCAATTCACTACCTTGGCTCTCTGCGGTTTTGTTCGTGCCCAGGTTTGTCATAGACTTATCTTTAGATTCTGGAATCTTTGTGTTATCAATTTGTCAATCGTAGTTGGTTTTTTTTGTTGTCTCTTGAATGGTCTTGTGGCTTGAAATAGTATATAAGCTTTTTTGAGTTAATTAGTTTTGTTAGAAGAAGTAGGACTTATCAGCTTGAGCAAACACTGCTTAATATTCATTTGATTGACTATTTGCAGGGAGACGCTGACAGTGGGGTGGACAGGCTGTGGCAGAAGAAGAAGGTCGAAGCCAAACAAATCTAAAGAGCCTGATTAAGCTGTCCTTTTGCTTTGTTCTGAATGTTGTTATTTAATTCAAAAATGATCATCGGACATACTGAAGTAATGATGATATTTGCTTGACTCTTGGTTTTAATGCTTCTTGTGTTCTGATTTTCCTCACATCTTCAAAATTTGTCAAACCTTTCTCATTTTCGAACAATCTTTAAAGAATTGGGATAAGCCAAACCAAATGTTAATGATATCTGAACACTCAAACCACACAGTATAGTTTAGTTATAGTTATATGAATGAATTACAGGATAATATTAATTCACGATCCGAACGACGTCGTCAGGGGAAGGTGAGCGGCAAATTTGATGCACTTCCGTTCATTGTTGAGTGGTTTTATTTTGGCGCTTAGGGTTCTTATTTGCGATTCCTTCATCTCCTCGCTTGCGGATTCCCAGAAACATTGTCCTCCAAGGTGAGTGATCAAAGCTTGAAAGCTCTGTATCTCTGGCGATGGCGGAACATTGTTAGTTAATTCGATTACTAGGGTTCGGAGTTCTGAGTATTATCATTTGCTTAAGCCGATACCCATATTAAAAAGGACTGTCCTTTAGTCAGACCAGACAGTTTGAACTCGATGGATAAGCTAGATTCGTGTTTCGACGAGGCTGTGATGAAGCTTGTCGAAATGGGTTTTACAAAACCGGATGCTGTGGAAGCTGTAAAAGCTGTAGGGAAGTCATGTGGTGACGCTGTTGAGTATCTTCTGAATAGAACTGGTGGATTCTCTTCTGCTAGTTCACTATGTTCTACAAAGAGTAATAGTAACAAGACCCTTGGCAAGAGAGCTTTGCCCTCTTCGTTTTCCTCCGGTTCAATGCGACAGTCGAGTCTGTTTGACCATTTTAGATCCGTGGATCGGAACAAGAAGAAAGGTGGCAGCTTTGGGACTTCAGTAGTGTCTGATCCTTCAGAAGAGATGATAAAGCCTCCTCCTTTGGTGTTTACTGAGTCAAGTGGTTGCTCAGAGGCTTCATCAACTTGGGAGAAAAGAGTTGATTCCATTCTACGAATCCGGTTTGGTATTTCGTCTCTGAAAAGTTTCCAAAGGGAGGCTTTGTCAACATGGGTTGCTCATAAGGACTGTCTTGTTCTAGCTGCAACAGGATCTGGTAGATTCCCTTTTCACTCATCGCTGATGCCTTCTTCGTTCCTACATGGAGTCTAATTGCGGTTTATGTGTGTCTCACCATGCAGGAAAATCTCTTTGCTTCCAGCTTCCTGCATTACTGACGGGAAAAGTTGTTGTCGTGATCTCGCCATTGATAAGCCTGATGCATGATCAGTGCCTTAAGCTATCAACGCACAAAGTCTCTGCTTGTTTTCTTGGTTCAGGCCAACTTGATAATCGTATAGAACAGAAGGCAATGCAGGGAATGTATCAGATCATATATGTCTGTCCTGAGACAGTGGTTCGGTAAATTTCTGAAATTCTCTTAAATGAGTGCATTTGTATTATTTTTTTATTTGCTTAAATGATGATTTAAACTTGATCGCAGACTGATTAAACCACTCCAGAAGCTTGCCAAAACTCATGGAATTGCTCTTTTTGCTATTGATGAAGCTCATTGCGTATCAAAGTGGGGACATGATTTTCGTCCGGACTATAGGTATGTTTTTTAAGAATCAAAACTTGCAAGTGTTATTGCTTTTCTGTGTGTGTTCTTAGTTTTCTAAACAAATCTCCCCGATGCTGGATTTTCAGGAAACTATCTATGTTGCGGGAAAACTTTTGTGTCAGCAGTTTGGCATTCTTGGAGTATGATGTGCCGATAATGGCATTGACTGCAACAGCCACAGCTCACGTACAGGAAGATATTCTTCAGTCACTTCACCTGTCAAAGGAAACAAAAACTGTTCTCACTTCATTTTTCAGGCCAAATTTGCAATTTTCAGTGAGTTTCCAGCTCAGATTTAATTTCACTTTACATTTAGGAATATGATTAGCAAACTAATATGCAACTTACTTGATGCTGAATGTGGACCATGAGATGTAGAGCTTAAAGTTGATGTTTTTTTCTGTCATTTACAGGTTAAACATAGTCGAACAAAGTCTGCAGCTTCATATGCAAAAGACTTCCAGAACTTAACTGACTTATACTCTGGAAAGAGAAAGGCTACCGGGAAAAAGCTAGCAGTAATCTCATTAGAGTCAGAGGGGCAGAATGATTTTGGTTATCACGATGCTGAAAGCATTCATGAGACAGATAACGATGATGATGATGAAGAGGATCCGGAGAACTCTTTGGCAAAGCAAAACAGTTCAAATGGGAAAGAAATGTCAGAAGAGTATCTGGAAGATGAGACCGACATCTTCCAGAGTGTTGACGATTGGGATGGTAGGCTCCTTTTCATTTTTGTTTGGTAACAGAATGATCTAAAACTGTTGATCCAACTACACAACTTTGATTTCAAAATTAATGGCTGCATGTAACTTAGTAATAGCGTTAGTAAAATACATAATCTTGGCCAAGTTTCGCTTGGTTAAGTTTTCACCTTATGTTCAAACTAGATTGGCGAAATGGTAACTTATCGAAAGTAAATATGTTGACAACAGAAATAAAGTCCTGTATGATTTATTTTTTCTTTTCTTAATATATCATTGGTGTTGAGGAATGGTGGTTTAGATTCAGATTTAATCATTGCAGTTGCTTGTGGCGAGTTCTGTGCAATGTCTCCTTGTGATGTCCTGGATATTCCTGATCCTTCCGGAAAGCAGACACCTGACGAATGTGGACACAATCATAGTAACAAGGCGAAGAATCTTGAAGGACCGACAATTATTTACGTTCCTACAAGAAAGGAGAGTGTAAACATTGCAAAGTATCTCTGTGGGGTTGGACTGAAGGCTGCAGCTTATAATGCAAAGGTATGGACTGAAAAAATGTACTTTTTTTTTCCCTTATGAATCTTCTGAACTGTTTCTTAGGAATGAAAATTGTCAACCTTTATTAACTTGGTATCAAGTCACTATATCAACCAAGCAGCTATAATAGATTTTTGTTTGAATTCCAGTTAATGATGGCAAGATCTTGGATTCTTAATTAAATGCTTTTTGTTTTAAAATGTTGTTATGGCTGTTTTTAACAGTTTGTTACATTTTACAGTTGCCAAAAAAACATCTGAGACAAGTTCACCAAGAATTTCACGAAGATAAGCTGCAGGTAATTTTATTGTGTTCTGACTCATCCTGAATGTTCTACTCTGTTATCCACTTCATGTGGAAGAATATTGACGTTATGGTACTCATCTTCAGGTTGTTGTTGCCACAATTGCGTTTGGAATGGGAATTGACAAGAAAAATGTCCGGAAAATCATCCATTATGGTTGGCCGCAGGTCTCTCTCAGAGCTCTTTAAATGATTTTAATATTTAACATTTATGGATACCAAAATATATAAACAAATCTATCTTATTACATCTCATTGAAATAATGAAACCGCAGAGCTTGGAAGCTGTTGGGGAAAGTCACACGGCGCAGCGGAATGTCACGGTCGTGTTCCCCTGACCTTGTGCGAACCTGTGAGGAAAATACTTCGACGATGGCAAGATATCAAAGTTGCGATAACTAAATGAGACACACAATTTTTACGTGGAAAACCACGGGACCGTAGTCCACTCAAAAATCCACTATATACAACGGTTAGAGACAATGAAACGCCCAAGAGAAAGGAAACCACGAAGAGAACGATCACGTCAACAGCAACGTCCTTTGAAGTTACAGAAGAATCTTCCATGGAAAAGCAAAGAATAAACCTCTCTCAAGTAACGAATCCACTTTATATTTAGATCATTTCTTCTTTTACCAAAGCACATTCTGTTCATGGGTCTTTACGGAAGCATAATATTCCTTTCTACAATTGCTCTTTCAGGTTCGTTCTTCTTTGCTCTCAGTCCCATGTTCAGGCAGAGACGTCGAGCCATAGAGAAGCTGAAGCTAGTGAATGAGGCTTTGGTTGCTGCGGAAGAGAATGTTGCGAGGCTCCAAGAGCGCCATGATGTGATTCTCAAAGAGATATGTTCTTATTACCTCGTTAACTCCGAGCTACAAGAAGCTTTGGTTGCAGCTCGAGCAGCCGTTGATGTTGCTTCAGGTTTTGTCATAGAGCTTAGAAGATTACAGTTGAATTTATTAAACTCACTTTCTTAATGTATGTTAAACACACGTATTAATGGTGATTGGATTAATTAATTAAAGATATAGCATGATTAACGTGAGGTGATGTCTCTAACTAAACAAACCTTAAAATCCATCATCATGAACCCCATAAACTGCCTAGCTACTGCTTTACTAACTATCCTATGTCTCGATGAAGCATTCCATCGTTTGCATGTGCATCTTACTTTTCCAACACATGTAATCGGAACTTTGGAGAGTATCTCCCCGATCAAATCTCTGGAAAGATCAGAGATTGTCGTCATTGTTTGAAACAGGTGCCGAAATTAGTTAGGGTTCTAACTTTTTCACGATTGCTTATAGATGACATATACCACACATTAGGTTATGCTTGTTATATTTATACGTGTTACACAAAAACAGTGGGTTTAATCACCGACACAACAATATATATCAAATTATGTAGATATTGAAAACTATATATTTTTTGTATATTTTATAGAGAAAATTACTTAGATTGTGACTCTTATTTTTTTAACTAATTACTACACTAATTCTATATCTTGTACACACGTTAAAAATGGGTGTGAAAGACCAAATAACCCTTTTAGTTGATAATTATTATAATACTTCCATTATCATTAATTTTAGAAACTTAAACATGATAAAAATAAATCTAATCTCAAATGAAAACAGTTTTCTTGTTAACAAACGAAGAATTTTTTTTAGGGTTCACACGATTCATCACCAACGCCTCCGATTGTTGTCTATTTGTGTGAATCTCGGTTTTCACTAACAATTTCCGGCGGCCACTATCCATTGCTGAATAGAAACCAATAGAAACCCTAAATCCGAACACCCCCCCCGGCTATATCACTAACCACAAGAGTATATCGAGTTGAGAAACGAGGTTTGTGCTTTGGTCTTCTCTTGTTCTTCCCCTGAGACGAGGATTCTGTTACGGTGTTCGAGAGCGTTGAGGATAAAGATGTCGTATCATGGAACACTGTGCTTTAGAAGCTCTTTATAGAGAAAAAGTAGACACTAGTGAGTTCACTTTGTCTTATGTGCATCTCTCAAGATTTTGCAGCAAGGGAAGCAATTTCATGCCATGGTCGTGGTCACCGGACGCGATCTTGGGGTTATAGCAACTTCATTTATTAGTTAGTTTTTACTCTAGTGTAGGGTTGATGGGTGAAGCCATCAAGGTTCATATCAGTAGAGACTGTGTGATTCTTCTGGAGATTAGATTTCTTAGATTTCTCTAGTGTGTTGTTGTTCATTCTAAACTCTGTACTTACATACTCTTTGGTAAGTGATCTATCTGTACTAGTAGAATATTGAGTTGAGTTAGTGAAACAACAATAGAGAAAGATCTGTGGGAAAGAGAACAAACGAGTTTTGAGCTTGTTTTGTTTTGTTGACACCGACGTTCGATCTTGGTTTTAAAAGGCGACCGCTTCGCTCGCCATGGCGAGTAGCGACCTGAGGCCACCTCCAAAACGACTCAGGACCCCAATGCTAAGCGAGGTACGAGAGTCGACCGCCTTTACTCGCTACACCTGTATACACTGAGTCGATCATTGCGTCGCTACGTTGTTGATAATCAAACCGTTAGCAAAATTTTGGTTTCAAAATAAGTAAAATAGCATATAAGTGTATTATACTCTAAATATCCTCTAAATATACTATAAATATACGCTAAATATACTCTAACCGAATGCCCTAATCCATCTAAAAAGTAAAAACCCTAAGTGAATGTACTATATAATAGTAATACGTCCCCCTTACTTTTTCACAAGTTCTCTTGCTTTCTCTAAGCTACTGACGGCATAAGCTCTTCTTTACTTTATCGGTTTGTTTTGTTAGTTAAAGTTTTAGTGTTTACCACATCATGTTGATCACATATAAGGCTCATAGTGTCATATCTTCTTTATCACATACCTTCTCTATTCACGCAAACCTCTTATATATCACGCATCATTCATTTTGTTTGTTAGAGGTTATTTTCTTAGCTTGTGTTAAGAACCTTATACGTTTATGTACCTAGTTTGTATTATATACGTAGCTTAACATTCTTTTTAAATTATGTTTACTATGTTTTTTTTTCAAAGTTTCATATAATTTATGGTATTAGGAATAGAAGGTACCTTTTGAGCGGCTGATACGTGATGCGATCGCCATGAAACGCCATGGCGAGTGGCGAGTGTCGAGCCTCCTTTCGCCAATCCTCGCCACACGACATTTAAAACCAAGCGTTCGATGGGTTTCTTCTTCTTACAGAAGAGATATGGCGTTGTGGCAGATGTTTGGATGGTCAGAAGGACATCTAAATGAGGTATGATACAAAGCCACGTTCAAGGCTATAGAGACAGTCTGCTTATGTTTTCACTGTTGGTGGAGCTCTTGGTCCTGGGTTCTATGCAGACTTCACTATGGCAACGAGGATAACAATATCAAGGAGTTTGCGCTTGGTTGGGTGTGGAGCATTGTTTTGATTTAAGCTTCTTATTAAATAATTGAATTGATGTAGTTTGAGTTTTCAAATATGTTTATAGTAAGTGTTGGTTCGTTAAAAAAAAATCCTTGAATATTCTTAAACAAAACGTTATTGATCAACCAAATATGTAATGACATGAGACATCAAGAAAATTACAAGATTTTCCAATCGCTCTGACCAAAAGAATGTAGGTAACTTTTCTATAATCTTTTTTTTTTTGGGTTTACAATTTAAATGGTGATGGTACAAATTGACTTTTGTTTAGGTGTTTACGGTTAAAATTATATTTTTGTATTTAAATGGTTTGTAACGGTTTTCTAAAACCATTCAAATTTGATTAAATACAGTAAATTGTGGTCAAAATAATAAATAAGTCTATTGATTCTACATTAAATTTGCCAAAACTGATCAAAACCATATATTGAATGCGCTTCAGCCATGCTTGGTGTCTCCTCTATCAAATCCCGGGAAAGATCAGAGATCGTCGTCTTTTCATCAACTTTTATACTCATCATTAATTTTATCAACTATAACCAATCTACCATATACCAAGCTTCTTCCTCTTCACTTACCTCCACGTCTCCAATGGTTCAAAAGCTTCTAGAAGAGTACACCTTTGATGATGAGTTCTTAAGATACTTTTAAGTTGTCCAAAATACTTTTAAGTTGTCGAGAGTTTCTCTGTTCTTCATTGTAATGAAATATCCTGACTTGGTGGTATAGACGCCGTCCTTAGTAGGTGTCCAAACGAAAGCGTCAATGGCCCCTAATGTGCTCTTTGAGATGCTGAGAATTTCCTTTGAGATGAGTGGGAATAAGGATTTAACTTTGGGAACGTTCCACTCGTTGGATGCTCTAGTTAGTAGATCAGCAACCATAAGATCTTGATCCTTTTCATTCGGTGGGCCAACCGGTCGTCCAATATTATCTTTTAAGATCCAGCGATCCCGCCACACTCTTGTTGAATTCCCATCTCCGATCGCTTTTTGTTCCACTCGTTCGAACTTTTTTTTATTATAGGCATTATTTTGTTTTGATTTGGTAACTGGTACTGTGAGAAGGGACGGATTAGCTCATAACGATTTCTCTTTCCATCAAATATTGGCTGGAGAATTAAAGGATAGGGTAACTAATAAAATGCATTTCATACTAAACGATCGGGACGAGTATTTTGGTACAAAGGTAGTTGCAACACACATATGTCCAAACGGATGTTTGTTTTGTGATAAAATAAGTACTTGGTCAAGACTTCAGTACGAGTAATAAATAAAAGTAATTGACTAAGTCTTGTTCAAAGAAGATGACAAAAGGCAAAAGAAAACAAAGAGGAGATGATATGCGGAAACAAACACGGCACTTATAAAAATGTAAACCTATCGTTCTTTCCTTTTTCCCGATAGTACTAAGCCTTGGTTGATTTGCACCAAACTTGGCACGTAAGAGCATACGAGTGGGAAACAGTAGGGATTACTTGTCGCACAAGCCACACCTAATTACAAGATTTCATCATGCACAAGATAAAATTAGGGTTATATGCTGCAGATATTGCTTGTACCGAAAGTAACAAGGAAGATAACACGTACGTAGCTACACGGCTTGGATCACGGTGGCTGGTACAATCTCCGTTGATCACTGCACGACTCTCCGGTTACATGTACCGCTCCTCCAGTGACCCACGTTAACGATGGGGGTGATTGTGTGGTGAGACTGTGGATCCAATTCCATTTGTCTTCTCTCCCTCTCGACTTTGATCACATTCGTCGTGTTACGGACCTGGTACGAGATGACTACACGTGAAAGGTGATAGATCCCTGACGGTAAGGCTGCGACAATGGGCGATGGTGATGGCACGCAACGGATTGACATCAAGTCCTCAATCAAAAGGGCGGTGGTTTTATATGAACGCTGGCTCAGACATTGTTATTGTTAGACACTTACTAAACACACAATAAGTACAATAGATACCAGATATAATATGTATGAGATACCTTCGTCGTTCTCCTCAACTTTGTATATTCGTTCTTACATTATTTAAATTTTAATCACCATTAATGAAGATGATTAAGCCGTTAATTTTCAAAGCCAATCAAATAATTCTTGAAAGGAAACGGAATATTAAAATAAGTGTTCATTATAAGAATTGACTCACCGTATATTAAGTTCAAGATTTAAGTGGTGGTCCTCCGAAAAAATCATTATTTATAATATAAAACAAATATGCCTTATTTACAGTGTTAATTAATTCCTTGTTTTTATCATAGATGTATGTACGTAAAATGAAAACACGACTTGGTCCACACTCCACAGTTGTACCATATTTACCAAATCAAAAACCTAACACTAACTCTCACTCGCATATATAAAACTTACATCCTCTACTCTTAACTCAGATCACTAATAACTAAAACATAATACAAAAAAAAAGAAACACACATTAAAAAAATGGCAGCTAATCTAGAAGACGATTACATAGACATGGAAGTCACATCTTTTACTAACCTCGTACGCAAAGCTCTTCAAAAACAAAAACAACAACAACCCTAGAGAGTTTGAGTTTCAAATGTCTCAACTTTGTCCTCTTGAGATAGACAAAACCACGTTTCCAGCAGATGACTCTTCTACAAAGGCAAGCTTCTTCCTCTTCACTTACCTCCACGTCTCCTAAGGGCACCATTATTGGGAGTCCCTTAAGGCATCCCTTAGAGGAGGGGGGTGGGAACCGAGGAAGAAAGAGAAGGGAAAAACCCCTAATTAAAGGCTGTCCCTTACTCTCCAACGACCAGAAAAAAAAAAAAAAAAAAAAAAATGCTTTCTCTTACTCTTCATCCCACCAATAATGTTGCTCTAAGGGTTCAAAAACTTGTAGAAGATTACACCTTTGAACAAAAATTCTACAGCACACCTTTATAGCCACCGGAACGTTTACTACTCCGGTGACGAGTAACACCCCTTTCGAGTCTTGCGCCGTCTCTCTAGCAGATTCTTGTCAAGTGAGTAAAGAGCCTAACCCTAAAGACTATTTTCTTGAATATTCAAGTTCAGTGGAGGAGGATGAGAAGAAGAAATCTTGGAGCAAGAAACTGAGATTATTGAACACACGATTGAGTTTTGGGAAAGAAGATTAAATCTTCGAGTGCTTATCTAATATCATTTTTTGCGAAGTCAAGCTGTTCTGATGAGCCAAGAGTTGCTGATGAAGGATCTATTTTGAGGTATTCTGAAGCAGAGAGACCTAAAAAGAAAAGTAATGGTTCTGTTCCTGGGAGGCGAGCCATAGCCCATAGGAGATCTTTTTCGATTTCTATGAGGAGACAACCTGCGAAGAGTTTGAACAAAAAGTCATCGACTAGTTTAGGGTATCCCCAGTGCCGGTCTGGTTCTAACCGGCGCCTAAAGCAAAATAGAAAAATAATGCCCTTTACATATATTTAATCTTTTTGTTGAATTTTAAAATATTTAATAAGAATAATACAAAACATAATAGAAGGAAAACTATAAGGGAAGGGGGTGAAAGCAGTGTTCGAACATCCCACTTGAAGGGCCAAAGGAAAAGTTAAAAAAAACCACTATACTAAAGAGACTTGGTTGTATTTTGGCGCCCCTAAAATATATATAAACTCTGGCACCTAAAGTCCATGCTTTATTAGTTTTAGGCCAGGGCCGGGCATGGGTATTCCCATTGCAGTTTTTGAAGAGAAGTACGAGTTCGAACTCAGAGATAGAGAATTCTACTCAAGGAGTTATCTTGCATTGCAAGCAATCTCAGCAACAGAAGCAGAAGCAGTAGAGGGTTAATGAAGTCGGATTCTGTTCGTTGTCAGCATCAAGAATTGCAGTGGCAGATGATCGAGAACGGGTTCAGATGTTTAGAGGTTAAGTAAGCAATTAAATTGGACATGAAGATGATGAGAAGATTTAAGTGAGAGTGAGAGAACTAAAGATTAGATTCTTTGTTTTCTTTTGATTTTTTTCTCTCTTTTTTTTTGCTTCTTTTTTAATTTTCAATGAAATTTCATAAAATTCCGAATGCCATTTCCGTGTAAAACTTAAACAAAAACGATTACAACTCTTTGTTTTAGATTTAAATTACTTGTGATTTGAAATTTTTATATTCGATTCCAGTTTAGAAATTTAAATTAATGTAAATGTTTACCATATATAATCTGAGAGTATTTAAGGATGTTATTATTAAGTTGTAGAAAACTATATCATAGATTTATACAATGCTTGCTTGCTCATGTCATGTCATTAGTAATAGTACACCTTAAATGTACAAATCTATGAAAATAATATAAAACCCTCGAAAGTGCTAAACCGCCACGTAGTGAACAAACGTATGATTCTCGTACCTACATAATAATTAAGCAAAACCAAAAATCACAATTTCGTATTAAGAAAAATATAACAAATTTAAATTTTATGGAAAATGTAAAAGTGACGTACAATTGTCGGCGGCGTATGGTTCGGCGTTGAAGATCGGGGCTTTGCGCGAAAGTGTAATTAAACGTCAGGCCTCCGTGAACTACCCTACCGCCTATGACCCGGTTGCCATTTGGAAACAGAGTCCATGCGTGATCGTCGGCGAATGTAAGCATCCGTACTCGGTATAGGCCCAGCGCATCTACTGTATAAGTTGATTGAGGCAGAAGTGCACGATTCTGAAACAAAATATGCAGTTCCTCGGCGTTGAGCCACCGCTCGTGGGAGGCGTTTAGTACTTGCTGAAGATCTACAAAAGACAACAGAGTATGAGTATAAAACAAACAATCGATTCTAATGAACTGAAGATTTCTTGATAATCAAGAAATCTAGAAACCTATAACTAGAAACAACAACAGTTCCCAACCTACACAAACTAACAAATAACAATCATTCCCATCAAAGAAAGAACAGAGATGACTTCTTGATGTTCTATAACTCTTCTCAAGATGATAACAATTTTGAAATACGCTTTCGAAAAGTAACAATTACATACCCTGGTTAACAACCGCTATTAGTTGAAGATTCACGGATGCCATTAGCGAACGAGCGAGAGAGAGGAGGGTACGAGCGGGAGAGGAACGAGAAAGAGAGGAGAGACAGTGAGCAAGCGAGTTTTGTGCGCGAGCGAGAGAGAGGAGGGTACGAGCGAGAGAGGAACGAGAAAGAGAGAAGAGCCAGTGACCAAGAGAGTTTTGTGCGCGAAAGAAACAGATCTCTTATTAAATAAAGTAGGGTTCATGAAGCCATGTAACCAAATAGTTCAACAAAAGACTTGACACGTGGCCATTTTTAAACCAGGTTTGCTTATTTCGTTTTCATTTTGTTTTGTTTTATTATGGGCTTACAGGACTGTTATTTTATTTTAAAATATCGTATAGAATGCTCAATGCATGTAAAATGTTAATACACTATCATAAATATTCTCTCATATTTTACGTATATTTATTTAAATAATATAATATTTTTTTTTCTAATCATAAAAGTTTTATATATTAAAACAGAAATCATGACTTCAATTCATGTGTGATTTTTTAAAATATGGATCTTTAATAGAAATCAGTTATTATTCATTTATTACTAATTATATGGCTTAACTTATATCATTGCTAATAAAATGACTCCTACAAAACCGAGCTGGTTAACAAACCAACATTAGATTTCTTAATAAATTATACATTAGATCTAGCGTGGTATAATTGAAGCTGATTGACATATGATTGGTAATCGAGTCCACCTAGCTACCATCGTATACTTGCATTTTAACCATTTCATAGATCTTTTTTTGTTTTGATGACCGTGGGGTTCCCAGACGGTAAGCCCAGACTAATCCCCACAAGGCCTTCCATCCGGGCACGCACGGTTATAGGCGGGAAGGTGGCCAAGGCGACTCGAACCCAGGGCGGGCACTCCAGCCGGAGTTCCAATACCACTAGGCCAAGAGCTCTTGGTTCCATTTCATAGATCTTGACCATCGTATACTTTCATTTTACTTGCTGTATAAACATAAACCATTTTAACCATTTCATAGAATAATACATTTTCGTACTGTTTTAGAGTTCGGGTATGTTATACATGCTGTTCATGTAATAAACAAAACCAACACGATTTACATTTTATATATAGTTGTGCCCCTAGATCTGCCGGTTATGCCACATAGATGTGCCGGTTAAAACAAAACCTGTTCATATACTTGCTAATATAATTCAATCAAAATTCAAACCATGGTTTTATCTTTAAAACCAATATAATAAGATTTTTCAAAACTAAGATTCTGTTGCAACAATAACGGGGACTTGCCAAAACTAAGATTATATTGAAACAACCAAATCTCATGTTTGTTTCCTAAATTTTTGCTATGAAATATCAAAACAACGTTGAAGAATATCCTCTAATATATCAAGATATCATTATCTACGATATAACTAACCATAACAACCGATCCAAAATTTTCAACAATTGATTTTCTTCCTTGCGAATAAAGTCATGGCATATTCTCCCTAAATACCCTAACAAACCTAGCAATCTATATATATCGATCTCACTACACTTAAGCTTAACCATCACCTAAACTAAATCAGTTTGAGCTATGTCTATGATCCAAGCATTTTCGTTACTAAAAGACGTCAAGCCCTACAAACAGGGCTGGCGAGTCCAAGTTAAGTTGCTTCGCTCCTGGAGGCAGAAAACCAATTATGGAGGAGATACCCTTGAGATGATCTTCGCAGAAGAAACTGTGAGATTATTTTTATACGTTTTATGTTATCACTTTTGCAATTGTTTATGTACTTTACGAACTAAATAAATATGTCTATGTACTAAGTTTTATGATCTGTTTTGTTTCAGGATGTTAAGATACACTGCTCGGTCAGGAAGACTCTCATAAAAAAAACAGAGAGTAAAATACGGCTTGGTGAATGGCGACTCATAGACACATTTACAGCTCTCCATCATTTATTGTTTATTACTATATGCTAAGATCATATTTTAAAAATATCTTTGAAACGTGATGTGTTTTTCAGATTTATGGACTTCATGAGAAGGGAGGAGGAAGTTCTTTATCGTACTTGAATTTCTTCAAGCTGTTTTCAACTTATTTATGGATTTGTGTTGTTTTTGATATAACTTATCATTTTTCTATATATTTTCTAGATGTTAAAACTATAGCAAAGAAATAAAAACAATTAAACCAAGATATGCAACCTTCAATCAACTCACAGCCAAAACTATCAACGCAAAGAATCTGTTGTACATCACTTATTATCTAACCAAACCACTTAGATATACTAGCAAACGATAAATGGTTCTAATCTAACTGCGCTTCCCTTCTTATCTAACCAAACCACTTAGATATACTAGCAAATGATAAATGGTTCTAAAAAGCTAACCTGACTTATCGAATAGTGAGAGTCAAATGGCTGAGTTATGATGGAGTCTTTTCTACAATTCATTGTTATCAATATCATTCCTGAAACAAAGAAATATTGTCTTACTAATTAATCAATATTTAATCTACCATTTAAGTAATTAATCTTAGTAGTTAATCTATATTGTCTTAATAATTAATCAATAAATAATGAAAAAACAATTTGTATAGTTCACCTGATGTTTTCATGAATTGAGTGACAAGTAGCATGATTTTCCCAGCACTTGGTGATTTCCATTAAACATTCTCCGGTAACCCGATCCTGCAGAACTTTCCTGCAACAAAAGAGACCAAGTAAATGTTTTTTTCAAAGCTCAGATATTGGTTGTGGAGATGGCGATATTTACCATAGTGTAATGATCCTTGCCTTTCCTTGGAGCCTCTTTACTATCGACCTCCCAATTGTTCATCCGCGCAACCGCATGCTGCGAGACAGTTTGTATGATATATTTCTGTTAGCTTGACGAAATAAATCCGTTGCGCACAAAATGTTAAATGACGAAATCAATCGGTTGCGCAGTTCGAGAAATTAATATCTACACCTCAGAATATCATTCCTCACGATCATTCAAGAGTTCCTCTGCACGCCTAAACCATGTACGAGACTTTCCAGTGGGTAAGATGTTGAGCTCTGTTTCTTGATCTGAAGATCATTCAACAGTTCCTCCGCAATAGAAGAACTTTGCAGTATCTTCCATTTCCGTCATTGTCAAGATGATTCTCTGCAGAGTGAACAAAACAGAGCTTAAGAATATGAAACAGAGCTCAACTAATATATTTCGTCATTAGCTTGAAACTATCCTACGCTCAAGCTCCAAAACAGATCAATATCAACTTAGTATATTAAAGTACCTGTCTATTTTGTCAACGTGTCTGTTATTCCTCTCCCCCGAACACAATTGAGGTTCCAAGACTTTTATTGAACAGATTTTTGATCTCAGTAACTAAGCTTGATCACCCAGTAACCGATCTTCGTTGTTGCTTCTCCAATTTCATATAAACGCCGATCTGTATGATTTAGATATAATCTATCAAATATCGATTCAACATAACAAAACCCTAAAATCATGTAAAATAGAAATCGGTTGTTAGATAAAATTAAAATAAACTCCAAACCATTGTAGATAAGCGTTAGTTAGTGATGATCTTCAAAAACTTCTTCCGTTTAGATTCAAGTGAAAAGTGATCTGTATATATGTTCAACGATTTGGTGAGGAAGACATAAACGGATTCTGAGATCAGGTTTCCTCTGAACGAAGCTTAGGGGGTGTATTGGTTCTATGATTTTAATGGATTTGAAAATCCAAGCAAAATCTAGTGTTATTGGTTCTATGATTTTAAAATCTGTATTCAAATTCATTGTTATTGGTTCTATGATTTTAAAATAGATTTCAAAATTAGGTGTTATTCAATAGTAAGGATTTGATTAAGGAGTTATAGCTTGTTATTTTGAATGGATTTGTCTTATAAATTTTTCTCTAACAAAAAATGTCCAATATCTCACGTATACAACAAAAATTTCAAATAAGCCATGGCACTTTCATCATGCAATATTCTATTATTAACACCAACTTCCATTTTTCAGTAGAATATGTGATCGTTTTTTTTGGGTAGGAGTATGTCGTTTCTTTTGAACAAAAAGTTATATTTCCTGATTTTTTTTATTTTCTATTATTTCTATATTGATTTTCCGTTTTCCATAATACATGTGTCACGATTTCTATATAATCTTCATTATACACACATAATTTTATAAACAGACAAACACATAAAACCTAAAACCAGAAGCATCAATGGGAGAATCACATCAAGAAACACAAGACTCATCGCAAGAACGAGAAAAAGGTTCATATATTCAATGGAGTCCTGAAGAAAATAAAACTTTGATCAATTTACTTTTAGATGCTGTTGCTTCGGGTTTGCGTGACAGTAATGGCACATTCAGCAAATTTACGGTGGAGAGACGAATTATATCTACTCTCAATCGAATGCATGGATGCAATAAAACCTATCAACACTACTCAAACAGAATGAAGATCATGAAAACAAAATATCTAAACGCGGCTGAACTTCTTCGTTTTAGTTCTGGATTTGGATGGGATTCAACCACAAAAAGGTTTACAGCTTCAAAAGAAGTATGGGATGAATATCTAAAGGTAAAAAAACATAAGGCTGTATTATTATTATTATTATTTTCATTAGGTAAAATTCGAGGTATTGCTATACAAGAGATACTTTTACGAGATCCAAGTTTGCTATAAGTGAGAATTTTCACAAAGTATTGCGAGCTTTAAACCAAATTTCACCAAGTTTTATGGCTACCGCCGGACCCGGAACACCTCACAAGATTAAAGAAAGTACAAGATTTTATCCATACTTCAAGGTACATTTTTTAATATTTTAACCATGATTGAGTTATTATTTTCTATAGATCATAATTTTACTATATGTTAGGATTGTGTCGGAGCTATCGATGGTACACATATATTTGCAATGGTGCAAAAATATGATGCAGCTCCTTTCCGCAACAGAAAAGGTGATATATCCCAAAATGTGTTGGCTGCATGTAATTTTGATCTTGAATTCATATACGTACTTAGTGGATGGGAAGGTTCAGCTCATGATTCAAAGATATTAAATGATGCTTTAACAAGGAACACTAATCGACTACCAGTTCCAGAAGGTACATATATATATATATATATATATATTGTAAATCATACATATTTTTTCCAGATAACTAACTACTTTATTGTTTAATATCAGGAAAATTTTATCTAGTTGACTGCGGTTTTGCAAATCGTCGGAATTTCTTAACTCCATATCGAGGTGTTCGATACCATCTACAAGAGTTTTCTGGTCAGGATTCTATTCCTCTGAATGATAAAGAGTTGTTTAATTATAGTCATGCTTCCTTGAGGAATGTTATCGAGAGAATTTTTGGTATATTCAAATCTCGGTTTCTAATTTTTAAATCTGCACCCCCTTTTCCTTACAAGACACAAACAGAGATCGTACTTACGTGTGTTGGGTTACATAATTTTCTTCGGAATTTTTGTAGAACAAATAATTTTCCTGAAGAAAAAGACTCTAAGGATGTAGAAGATGTTGAAGAAGTTAATAACAATGATGAAGAAATTCTTGTAACTCAGGATCAGCAAAGAGAACATGCCAATCAAGTGAGAGCCACAATAGCAACAGATATGTGGAGAGATTTTATAAATGTATAATATATGAATGTGTTTTACTTTTTATATACTTTGTTTTATTATAAAGCTGAATTTATTGCAAATCCATTTGATTGATTTTAAAAATCCATTTATTTTTATTATGAATTCCGTATGTTTGATTTCAAAATCTATATGTCTGATTTAAGAATCAATGGATTTCTTAAATCCTAGAAGAATTCTCAAATCCATTAAAATAGTAGAACGCCAATAACCCCTATTTAAGTCGCGTGTATTATCACAAAAAGTGTGTTTTGTTCCCGGAAAAATAGGTAACTGAAATCTAATGGACTCATTACTTGGATCATAGACTATTGTGGCCCATATTACAATCTCCAATTTATTCTCTGAATTTGATTGATTTTTTATTTAATTTAAGAAGATAAGTTATTAACAATTATAGAAAAAAAATCTTTTAACATATTTTAAAGATATATCTATAAGTCATTTAAAATATATGTCAATGTTATTTGTTGAATAAAAGATAGTTCGTTTTTTTGAAAAAAATAACAAAAACAAAAACAAAATAGATATTTAATTTATTTATTTATAATTTTAATATAAGAGATATCTTATATATTAAAAGAGAAGTCACAACCTTGATTCATGTGTGATTTTTAAAAAAATGGACCCTCATTAAAAATCAGTTACCATTCATTTATTGTTAATAATATGGATTCATAATATAACATCGACTCCTATAAAACCAGAGTGGTTAAGAAACCCACATTTGATTCCTTAATAAATTATACATAGTGGTAATGTAAACCATCTAAAACATAAAACATAATCCATCATATTGAAATCATTTTCGTTCATAGGCTAATACATTTTCGTTCTGTTCTAGAGTTCTGGTATGTTAATATACATGTCGTTCATGTAATAAACAAAACCAACTCGTATCAACAACATTTGTAGACAGACCATACAGCCGGTTCGTCGTTAACAGCTCATCCATTTCATCTAAAATGGTCCATAAAACCTCTGTTTTAGATTGGTTTTGTCACTTACACATTATTTATACATGCTCAAGTGATGATTCGAGTTCTATTATTTGAACATGTTCACCTGAAAAGAACCATCAAACCGGTCTTATCATATCAACATCGAGCCAATATATCATATCAGTTATAATTCGATCATTATTCAAATCATTGTTTATCTTTAAAATTAACCAATATAACAAGATTTTTCAAAACCAAGATTCTGTTGCAACAATAATATATATATATATTCCTTATATTGAAACAACTAATTTACACAGTATCATGTTACTTGAACGTTTAAAAAAGGATATTCTAACCATAATGATCGAATTATAACTTCACGTCGACTCCTCATGTGTTTTCCTAAATTTTTGCAATGAAATATCGAAACAACTAAGAAGAATATCCTCTAATATATCAAGATATGAATATTTACGATATAACCATAACAACTTATTCAAAATTTTCTACAATTCATATATATTACTTGCGAATAAAGTCACGGTATATTCTCTCTAAATACCCTAACAAACCTAGCGATCTATATATATATCGATGGCTCTACCCTTAACCTCAACCATCACCTAAACTAAAACAGTTTGAGCTATGTCTATGATCCAAGCACTTTCGTTACTAAAAGACGTCAAGCCCTACAAACAGGGCTGGCGAGTCCAAGTTAAGTTGCTTCACTCCTGGAGGCAGAAAACCAATGATCCTTGGCTTTCCTTGGAGCCTCTTTATGATCTTCCTCACAATTGTTCATCCATGTCATGCATGCTGCGAGACAGATTGTATTATATATCTGTTAGCTTGGCTTATCATTCCTCACGATCTTCCTCACAATATCATTCCTCACGATCTTCCTTGGCTTTCCTTGGAGCCTGTTTGTATTATATTTCTGTTACAAGAATAAATTTTAAAGTCAGTCATTGAACTTAGTAACTAATTTATGGATTATACAGAACTTACGTATACTGTTTGAGATGCCTAACCCATGTACGAGCTCTGTTTCTTGATCTCAAGATCATTCAACAGTTCCTCTGCACTAGAAGGACTTTGCAGTATCTTCCATATCATGCATCTTTGAGATGATTCTCTGCAGAGATTACAAAACAGAGCTTAAGAATATGAAACAATTGTAAATAATATATTTCGTCACTAACTTATTGCAGTATATCAATTTTGAAAAAAACAAAGAGTATATTAAAGTACCTCTCTAGTATGATAAACAAAAGATATTATCCTATGCTCAAGCTCCAAAACAGAGGAAATTCAACTTAGTATATTAAAGTACCTGTCTATTTTGTCTACGAACCTCTGTACGACCTACAAACATCTCCACCACTACGTCTCTGTTAATGCTTTTATGGAACATATTTTTGATTTCAGAAACTAAGCTTGATCACCCAAAAACAGAGGTTCGTACTTCGTGGAGTGGACCTCTCCAATGTCATAAACGCCGATCTGTATGATTGAGATATAATCTATCAAATCTCGATTCAACATAACCAAACCCTAAAATCATCTAGAATAGTAATCGGTTGTTAGGTAAATTAAAAATAAACTCCAAACATTTGTAGATAGGCGTTAGTTATTGATGATGTTCAAAAACTTCTTCCGTTTAGATTCAAGTGAAAAGTGATATGCATCTATGTTTAACGATGCGGTGAGGAAGACATAAAGCTCTTCTGAGATTAGCTTTGTTCTGAACGAAAAAAAGTCGTGTGTGTTATCAAAAAATCGTTAGTTTTCTTCCCGTAAAAAAATAGGTAACTGAAACCTAATGGACTCATTACTTGGATCATAGACTATTGTGGCCAATATTACAATCATTATTTAATCTCTGTATTTGATTGAATTTTATTAATTTAAGAAGATAAGTTATTAAAAATTATAGAATAACATGCTACCAACGCATTTTTAAGGTAGATGCAACAAAATCATTTTAAATATATGTCAGTGTTATTTGTTAAATAAAAACTACTTCGTTTTTTGATAAAATAACAAAAAAATACTAAATATTTAATTAATTACTTTATAATTATAATCTAAGAGATATAATTTTAATTCACTTTGACTTGATATTTTTGTGAAATGTTACAATATCTTTGTAAATGAAAATAATTTTATATTTTACCAAACTAGATTTCAAAAGTTCATGAGTTCAAAAATCTAATTCAACAAACAAAAATATATAAAAGAAAATATATGTTACATTTTGAAATGATTAATTTGATGAAAACAATAAAATTGAATCACATGCTTATGTTTGAAAAATCCATATACACATTTGAATATACATCATTCTTGAAATAAAAATAAAATGTCTATGTAAATAAAAATGAAAATTAACACCCGCGCGGTTGCGCGGATCCAGATCTAGTTTACAATTAATTTGTGATTGTTATATTTATGTGTGTGCGTGTGATAGTATAAATTTTATTCACAATACATATTTAAATAAATCCCTTAATTATTATTAAATAATTATTAGATGATATAAACTTTAATTTATTTTGATAATCAGAGCTGGGCTAAAAACCCAAATCCGAAGAACTGAACGAACCGATCAAAAAGGTAATAACGAACCCGAACGGAAACTGATTAAGTATTTGTACGGGTTCAGATTTTTTTTGGTATCTAAAAAACCGAAACAGACCAAATTGAAATATTTTTGGTTCCCGAATGTATCCGAAATAGATTTATATACCTAAATATATTACTGATTGTTAGATTTAATGTATATTAAAAATATCCAAAATATATAAAATACTTTTAAATTGTCCAAAATATTTCAAAATATATACAAATAATCAAAAGTAAATGTATAAAATAGCAAAAATATACTCAAAATACCAAAAATACTTGAAATATTTATTGATTCTCTATCCAAATATACAAACCAAACCAATTTATATGTTAATTATAGATATTTTGACATATTTTATTTAAATTTATACGTAATATATAATTTCTGTATATAGATTTTGAGAAATTTTAAGCATATAATGACATTTAAAAATTTTAAAATAATTTAAATGGGTTATTCAAACCCGAACAGAACCCGCAAAAATCCGAACCAAACCAAAACCGAAATTTAGAAATACCTAAATGGAGCTGAAATCTTTGAATCGGAAAATCTGAAATTTTATTAGATACATAACCCGAATGGGTACCCAAACACCCACCCTAGTGATAATAATGCAGAGTATCTAGAAGATCTCATTTATCTTTTAATTGGCTTTATTGTTTATTTTAAATGTAGTAAAGCTTGTATGATTCTATTATACTATATATTATGCATTGCAATAGATTTTAGTTTATTATTTTAGTATAATAAATAATATTTTTTGTTTTGGTGATTATATAAAGATGTGAGAATTTCAAGTTTACCATTGGAAGTAGAATAGGAAACGCTCGAAACTGGAAATAACTCGTCCAATGAGACTCGGTCTAAACTTTCGAATGATTACTTGTCGCACAAGCCACACCTAATTACAAGATTTCATCATGCACAAGATAAAATTAGGGTTATATGCTGCAGATATTGCTTGTACCGAAAGTAACAAGGAAGATAACACGTACGTAGCTACACGGCTTGGATCACGGTGGCTGGTACAATCTCCGTTGATCACTGCACGACTCTCCGGTTACATGTACCGCTCCTCCAGTGACCCACGTTAATGATGGGGGTGATTGTGTGGTGAGACTGTGGATCCAATTCCATTTGTCTTCTCTCCCTCTCGACTTTGATCACATTCGTCGTGTTACGGACCTGGTACGAGATGACTACACGTGAAAGGTGATAGATCCCTGACGGTAAGGCTGCGACAATGGGCGATGGTGATGGCACGCAACGGATTGACATCAAGTCCTGAACTAAAAGGGCGGTGGTTTTATATGGACGCTGGCTCAGACATTGTTATTGTTAGACACTTACTAAACACACAATAAGTACAATAGTTACCAGATATAATATGTATGAGATACTTTTGTCGTTCTCCTCAACTTTGTATATTCGTTCTTACATTATTTAAATTTTAATCACCATTATTAAGCCGTTAATTTTCAAAGCCAATCAAATAATTCTTGAAAGAAAATGGAATATTAAAATAAGTGTTCATTAAAAGGATTGACTCACCGTATATTAAGTTCAAGATTTAAGTGGTGGTCTTCCGAAAAATCATCAAAACTATACTAAAAAGAACATACTAAGCCCTCTAAGGGCGTCCACGTCGGACTGGAAATTCAGCCAGTAGGATTGCAGCATTCTTCCACGTCATTTAATAGTTACTTTAGTTTGGGCTTTTGTGGTTTTTGGTCTGTAGTTTGGACTTTTGTTATTTTCTGTTGGTAGGCTATAGCCCATATTTTGCAACTGATTTTGTTCTTCACCACGAACTGTTCTCTTCCACTTATCGTAACTTTCAGGATTTTATTTTTCATTAATGTTGGGATTCTTTTGATCCGTTAGACTCTCTTTGTTATCCCCTTTCTTCCACTTGGTAACATACAGCTTCTCCACCATAAAAAAACGATAAATATCTTATTCAATTCAGAAACCACACTCAGACAATTCTCTTTTGCACTTCCCAAACTTTCTATATATTTTCCCAAAAAAAAACAAAGGGATGACACGAATAATCTCAATCTTTTAAGAACTACTGAAGAAGTACATAGAAGCCAAAAAAGAATTCAAAGGAAACAGAGAAGCCAACGAAAACTCCAAAGGTCTTTTCCACTTTTAATTTGGTTTATAATTTTTCCTGTTACAGTAAACTCCAATCGGCCTCTTCCCCTTGCAGATTTTCCGACGTAGCCAAACCTCCCCAGCGACCACTATCTGTTCCGCCCACAGATGGGCCAATTATCTTAGACTTCAGTTTCACCACCGAGCCTCTACCGCACTGCCACTTTGTTTTCTTCGCGACCATCTGTTCCCATTGACATCAGTTTTTTATCATGGTTTTTCTCAGTCCTTAACCAACATATTCTCTCAGTTGTTTATCACTATGTAATCTGATTGTCCGAAATCTAAGAGGTTTTAGGAGCCGATTCGCATTTCTATGGAACCAGAATAGCATTTGAAGCTAGGGTCTCTAAACCACCCCAATTTGGTTAAAGAAGCTCTGAAGCTTTTGGCTAGAGCTTTGACTCTCTTCGAGATAGTTTTCCGAATTTGACGCTACCTCTCTTGGTTGGTTTTGATTCTTTTTTGGCAGGAGGAAGGAGCGAGTCCCCTTGCACCAGATTTACGTGCTAAAATGGATGAGACCTTTGAGGAGATCATCCTGCAAACTTATATCTTGGAGCTTCTTAGTTTACTGTTCGGTTATGATCCCGCAAACTTATGTATCTCACCCTTGCAGAGCTCAACCAATGCTGTTGATATCTGATCCTCAGGTCAAATTCTCAACTATCTCATGTTACCCTCTTAATTGTTACGGTTCTCTTACTGATTACAGATTATTGAGTTTCTATGTAAGGCAAAAGTAACTGGTATCCATGCATATAAAGGTTGGTGTTACATTGGTTGCTCTAGCGAGAGATTTCTTCTTTCACATTCATCGTATGTGATAAATCTGTCCTAAGGTAACAATCCTTAAGCTGGCTCTGCAATACTACAATACTTTCATGTGTCTATTCCTTGCCTATAGGTATCATGTGGAGCTATGTGTATCAGACGAGCTGGATGAGGCTGTCTTTGTCGCTTTTGATATGGAGATGGAAAAGTTGGCAAACATTCAAGCTGCTGAAGCTGCACAAATTTTGGTTAAGATTTCCTTATTCTACCATATGCATCAAACTAATGCTCCAACTTATGTGTAGCTTTATTGAAAATATGTTTCTGTACATGCAGGGTCTCATGTGGACAACGAACTACCCCACTTTGTAGCCTGATATTATAGGCACAAAACCTACACTTTTCCAGCTCAAGCTATGGAAGTTTAATTTCACTTCCAAGCACCAAACCTTCACCGTTTCCCGTATCATTTCTTAGGAACAGCGTGCACCACTCCCAGAATTTGTCATACAAGTTGGTACCTTTATACTGATTTAACATATACAGCTTCATAAACTACATTTTCATGTTTAGTACTGCGATATAACCCAGGTTCTTATAATGATA